>NC_051288.1:26591657-26609157 GCF_015220745.1 Sebastes umbrosus | reverse complement strand
TAGTGTGTTATTATTGCGTTAAATTTGACAGCCCTAGATTGAACTGGCCATCTCTCCTCATCTAAAGGCACCTTTACTGCACCGTTATGTCTAATCCTGACATGTGTTGCTATTTTGTGTTTGTGCTGCAACCATCAACAGTTCAATCATCACTGTGACAAACACACATGGACGTACACAGCTTCCCACACACAGAAACCTCCGTTCATTACCTCACTCTGACATTTCCTGGAGCTCTGTGCTCTGTAAGCCTCCCCCTAATTCATTTAAGCACTTTAAAGTTTTATGTCCTTGATTCGGCTTCTCTGCTAAATATTTCAGACGCTACAAATCCTCCCGCGATTATTGTTTCCCTCTTCTGTTGCTGTGTAATCCATGTAACAGCTCCACATTAAAACTCCACAAAAATCTAACTGAAATCCGTCTTTACAAGGCAGATTATCTTCCCGTTGCTGTGATCGGCCCTGATTGATTTCAGCCAAACAGCTGAGCTGCTAAACTGTGAGAACATTTCAGTTTCTCATCTGACTGTCAGCTGAAATCAGTAGGAATCAAACCTGTGAACTGTGAGGTACGGGACAGTCCCGGTGTTCAATCAGGAAACTTAAAGCTCCA
Source organism: Sebastes umbrosus (assembly GCF_015220745.1). Taxonomy (NCBI): domain Eukaryota; kingdom Metazoa; phylum Chordata; class Actinopteri; order Perciformes; family Sebastidae; genus Sebastes; species Sebastes umbrosus. The sequence continues at coordinate 26,608,542 of NC_051288.1, read as the reverse complement.
ATAACGGACTTGAATGGACATGAAAGTAAACTTACAGTTATCTATGTCTCTAGCAGGCGCAGAGCAACATTAGCATTGATTTCATCATAGTTTGGTCAACTTTAAAATCTGCAGGTCAAAGTTCACCAAAGTTGCTCCACTGATTACAGATTACATTGAAATGTGTTGATTTTGATACACAATTTTGCCATTTTAAATGCTTCAAATGCGTTAAAGAGTATAGCAGCAAAGAGACGAAACTCTAGTGTTTTTTTGACAGCCGCTGCCGCCATTTTGGACTGAAAATGCTTATTATATTTATAATATTTTATTGTTCAACACAGGCCATTTCGGTAGAATACGACAATAGAATAGAAATAATTTTGTTTTACTTTTGTACGGCACTTTTTTACACGGACGTTTTACTGGCGTCCGGTTGTCGTTTTCAGTCCAAAATGGCGGAAGCGTAGCTCTGCTGCGGGTCGCTGATGTTGCAATGGAATCAAAAATGTACTTTCACTTCTTGGTAACATACTGTACGTTGTGTAGTTATTCTGGCAACCTTTTGATCCGTTTATTGCCATCAAATCAATCAATAAACACACATGTTCCTGCGGTCAAACCCTCGCTAGTAACACAGCTTCTAGTTTGGAGTGAAGGCAACATAACCCTGCGGCTTCAGTACAAACAAAACGTTACTTCCATTACCATCTTTTCTCTCACCTTGATGTACGAACGCTCCGTAAACAATCCAGATGGCGCTGTGCAGAGAGCCCGACCCCATGCCTCCGTTGGGGGGCTGGCCTGACGGTACATCCCGGTTAGAGGAGGAGCGCAGCACCTGCAGCCGGTTGAGCAGGAAGATGAGCACTCCCACCACGGGGATGGCTGCGGCGATACAGGCCCACACGGCGAGGTCAAATGGCGCGAACAGAGAGAAGATGTTGATCTTCTCTTCGGGTTTCCGCAGCAGGATGCCGACGCTGTAGTCCAGGTAACGCTTGCTGAAGTCGACCACGTTCTCCCTCTCCGGTGTGATGGTGATGGCCGACACCGCCAGGTCGGCCCTCTGGAGGAGGAGGGAGAGGAAAAGAGCTGTTCATAACAAATATATAGATCAATAACAAATACTATATGTACTTTTTAAATTATTATGCTTTTTTCACATTGTTTTTTAAATCTTCAAATCCTCCTACCTTGTTGATGAGGTCACCAATCATGCCGTTCCACGTGCCGTTGGGAAGTTGAGATCCATATTTACTGTCGGCCACCTGGAGGGGAGAGTAATAAAGTTTATTGAGTTCATGCCACCAGTTCAGGACCTCATTTCAACAACAACAACAACAACAACAACAACAACAACAACAAAAAAACAGCCTCAAACCAAAATCCCAAAGTCCGTATTTCAGAGTCTCAACCTCATGAAAAAGTAAAATGAAAGCAGTAGTTATTCATCATGCCGTGGTCGGGGCCATAGATTCTAACTTACTGAAATATCAGAGCCATGGTCGGGGCCATAGATTCTAACTTACTGATATTTCAGAGCCGTGGTCGGGGCCATAGATTCTAACTTACTGATATTTCAGAGTCGCGGTCGGGGCCATAGATTCTAACTTACTGATATTTCAGAGCCGTGGTCGGGGCCACAGATTCTAACTTACTGCTATTTCAGAGTCGTGGTCGGGGCCATAGATTCTAACTTACTGATATTTCAGAGCCGTGGTCGGGGCCATAGATTCTAACTTACTGATATTTCAGAGCCGTGGTCGGGGCCACAGATTCTAACTTCCTGCTATTTCAGAGTCGTGGTCGGGGCCATAGATTCTAACTTACTGATATTTCAGAGCCGTGGTCGGGGCCATAGATTCTAACTTACTGATATTTCAGAGCCTTGGTCGGGGCCATAGATTCCAACTTTCACAAACCTCAGTCAGATAAAGGATCAATGAGTCATGTGACATGTCAGTGATTCCCACCTGGTAGATCTCGTATTTGAAGCCCAGGATTTTGGCGAGAGCGTCCAGGACGTCGATGGAGAAGCCTTTATATCTCTTCGGCTGCCCGAGGATGTTCTCTGCCACCATGACAAAAGGATCCTCCTGCAGAGACAGAGATAGGTGGGGGGTGTTAGCGAGGATAAAAGCTTCAGCACTGAAGAACAACACTTGTCTTTACATTACTGCGTGTTCAACAAACCAAAAAGCACAGAAAACACCTTCTAAAAACACCTTTTATTGCCCGTTTGATCCGGCCATTGATTGATCAACCGTGTGCTGTTTCATATGATCTGATAAACACGGTGCTTTAAAGTAGACAGGAACTCAGTGCTCAGGTAGTGTGCATCTACAGTGTTGTGTAGCTGGCAGTGCTCAGAGTGGGAAGTGTTGCAGCTGCAGGGGATCAACCGCAGGGTGAAGGTATTAGTCTCGCTTGGTTACACCTGCGTCTCCACGCTGCTGCGCCAGCACAGGAAGGAGCTCTGGAACAACCCGCCGCTGTTCTGGGATCAGGGCCGGAAAAACGCTCAGCTGTTTGTATCTCTTAAACTAATCACGCTGACCGCAGGCGCTGCTTTAAACCAAGGTGCTGGATTGATGCCCTCTCCCAAAGAAAAGAAAAAGAAGTGTTGCGGGGGAAAGTTGTGGGTTGAGGAACATGAAGAAGTGAGAGAAGTCAGAATCCCACAAATAATAAAAACTGTGAGAAGCACGCTGAGCTGTAGAAAGTCGGTTTTCTTTATTGACTGAAGGATTTTTCTGTGGATTCACTGAAGTGTATTTTGTGCTCTGGAGTGTGAGATTATTTTTTTTTATATCAAGAATTGAACTTAAAGTGTTTAAAGAACTAAATTGTCAGAGTGGAGGAAACATCACAGATTGTATTTCATCCTAACGGACACAAACGGATCATTTTAAACATAAACACAATTGATTTTTAACATGTAGCTTCAACGTTTTGTTATAAATGCAGGCTCGTGAGGTTTTAGTGTTATATGTGTATGTATATTATCTCAGGTATCAGCGGGGGAATTGTTGACGTGACTCATGTTATTTAGGAGTTTACCTATATGGTGGACATTGTAGGACATCTCAAACTCTGCCTGTCAGACTCTGCTCTATTATTATATTCTTATTCCCTCCGTTTTCTACTTCCTGTCTTTCAGTTCACACAGTTTATTTGTGTATTTCTATGCTTTTAGTTTGTAACATCGTCACATGCACTTCTCTGTGCATTTTTTACAACATAAAATAGTTCCATAAATGCACTTTTCTGTAAAGTTGAATTATTGCGTGTGGTTTTGAACACTGTAACCTCTTCCTGCACACTTTCTGTAAAGCTGTGTTTATACTCGTATAAGGCATCGTGACGCGCACACTACGAGCACAAACAAAGGCATTTATGCTCAACTCGTTGTTCGTTGCAGTATTCTCCGAAACGCCAGAGGGCGTGCAAACAAATTATTCCGTGAAGAAGCAATGAGCGGCAAAACGCCATAAACCAAACTTCTCGATGCCGAGGAGGAATTAACTGTAAACTCATATCTCATATTTATGTACGTACATTATCGCTGTTATATAATCCCTGTAAAGAAAGGAGTCAAGTATTAAATGTGCTATAATGAAACAAAGGTTGAAAGTTTGAATATCCTGTAAACACTTTGATTCAGCTACAAAATATTTTTGATCTCCTGCCTTTTATTTTGCACTCTTATTTGTACTTTGCACCTCCTCTGATTTATTTTTTCTCTAGCTTATATTTAGTTTTATTACAAATATATACGTACATGCATTTAGTATAAATATATATTTCATTGTATCATATACTATACGCATATTATTGTAGTATATAGTAGTGTATTGGTGCTTTGTATAGCGTTTATCTTCACAAACATTTCCTTTGGGAGGAATCGTGGCTTATCTTATCTTATCTTATCTTATCTCATCCTTTGCACGTTGGAAGCCTGCTGCTGTAGCTCCCTTCACTGCAACACCGCAGCTCAAAATCAAATTCATTTCAGGTTTCAAGTTCGTTTTGGATCGTAACAATGTGTGAAAGTAAACCTGGTTAAATACAGTAATAATATCTACTTTTACAAAGATGTCACCTACCAGTAAAGTGACCACTTTGACTGTCACTCCCTGCATGCCGTTCTCTATTCGACTCTCCTTCAGACTGCCGTTGAGTCCGTGAAGAGAGTCCCACGTAGCGAGCTGTAGACGAAGACAACAAGAAGACAGAGTGTAAACAGCGTAAACTCTACAGAGGCGTCAATGACATGACACTGAGCTTTAATGACCTCATGTGTTTGTGTGTCAGACGTCATCAGAGAGAACAAAGAGAGGTGAATGGAACAGGCTGAGAACTCGTCAATTAAGCAAAAGCTACGCGGCTCACAGGCTGCGATCTCACAATTTATTCACTGGTCTCATTGGATTTCATGTGCGGCTGCAAATGAGACGAGCGGAGTGAATAAGGCCGGAGAAAATGAAGAGACATCTCTGCCAACCCACTCCAGCATGTTTTCATTCAATGCGTTTTCAGCCACACACAAAAAGAACTAATTAGGACAAAAAAAAAACTTCTGTCTTCTCATACAACACTGTCCTCACAATATGAGAGGATCGTACTCATGTTTCTACATGTTACAGAGAACTAACTACCAATTACTGACATGAGGAAGCAGAGAAGATGTATTCAGAACATCCAGAGTTTGAAGCTGGTTTGAGAAATTCGATGCAGATATATTGTGTTCTAATGTTTCCTGTCAATGTCCACTGACACCCGTCTAATGAGACCACAAATGCAAAGAAATATAATACTAATAAACAAAGAAAAGAAGATAAAGTAGGGATGCACCGATACCGATATTGTGCTCATGTACTGGTACTCGCAAAAAGGCTCCGATACAACGACACTGATACCACTTTACAGCAGCGTAACTTTAACTTCTCGTCAGCATCTTTCGGGTCCTATCACATGCGCTCACGCTCCCCCTCCCTCAGGCTCCACCCGCGGAGCCGGTATCCCACCTCAGCCGGCACGCCCGGCCCTCACTTTCATTGCACCACAGGGTTTTGCTTGCACCCTCTGACTCGCGTGCATTAGACTCCTTGGTCCGTGTTTCGAGCGAGGTCGGGTGGGTTGCCGACATCGCCGCAGACCCCTGGTGCCTTTTACATGGGCCGAGCCCCGCCCTGGGGGCACAACGCGGTTGGGGCGCACTGAGGACAGTCCGCCCCGGTCGACAGTCAGAGTCACAGAGAAGTACTCGTATCGGTACTCGGTATCGGCGAGTTCCCAAATGTGAGTACTTGTACTTGTACTCGGTCTGAAAAAAAGTGTTACACCAGGCTGCATTTCACACTTTGATTTTTAGCAGCTTGTTTTTGTCACCAGGTGCTCCCCCCATTAGAGACTGTGTGTCCATGTACACGATGCTTAATAGCACTGCATGCATCCATGCCTGGCTCTGTGTGTGTGTCATTTTCAATAAAGAGCACGCCTGTCACCGTGGGAACACACACACACACACACACACACACACACACACACACACACACACACACAGTGTATTGATTGGGTGGGATGGTGATGGTTGAATGGGCTTCACACTCGTGCACGCCTCCGATCCATTCAGCATCAGTTAAGTGCTTCGTTCCCTATGAGAGCTTAATAGCACATGAAGCCCTCTCTTATGAATATAGACATGTCGTCTGCCGCGGTATTTCATAATTAAACTAATCGCTTTATGTACAGTTTCATGCATCAATGTAAAAAAAAAAGAAAATCAATACAATAAAAAAGCAGGTCACTTTCACATTAGAGGAGGCTGATATAAAACAGTGAGATCAGCCTCGCCGTGATTAATCGGAGTTGACAGTTAATGTGAACACGCTCCGTAATCTCTGACTGAATGTCCTAATTAGCGCCGTTAAGCTAAACATGCTTGTTGTACAGCGTGCGGAGCCGTAAACAACCAGACGGGGTCATACGATAATGCATCGCTAACCCGGCCGGGACGTCTCAGAACAAATTGCTCTGCTAATGATGATGCTGCTGTTAGTTATAACACGGAGTGGTCATTAAGATCTGGTGGCAACATACAGCTGGATAATTAGATGCTCCACTTATAGTGGTCAGAAAACAATACAAATGAATAAACTAATGAATATATAATAATACATACAAACTGCTCCTTCTCTGTATTTAACATCCATCAGTCCTCCTTTCATATCGTAGAAAATACATGTTGTATAACTTGTTAAATTGGAGATTATTATTACAAAATACAGAGGGAGGAATATTTAAAAAAAAAAAAAAACTTACAAATATACAAGAAAAACCTTGAATATTCTCTGAGATAATAACGTCATAAATTTGCGAGAAAAAAATCAGAAATTCTCTGAGATTAAAGTCAAATTTACGAGAAAAGAAACTCTTAAAAAAAATAAATTAAAACGTTTTTGTCACGGAATCACATCTCTTTACTTTGCAAGGTTGGATCAATCAATCAATCAATCAATCAATCAATCAATCAATCAAACTTCATTAATAAATCACCTTTCTAACAAGTCAAATGAAATTCAAAGTGCTGTACAGACATGTTAAAAATGGATTTAGAGACTAATGCGCACCAAAACAACCAATATGAAAGTTCACTGAATAAGAAAGCAATACGAGATGGGTATTTAAAATAATAAAAGATAAATAAAATACAAGGAAATAAATATAAAAATAAAAATAAATAAATAAAAAGTATGAAACTACACAAATTAAGCAGATTGTATTAAAATAATTAAATTTTAACAAAAATGAAATAGAATAAAAGAGATAATAATGATCAGAAATAAAATGTTGATTATATGAAATAGAGTAAAATAAACACTATAATGATGATGACAAATAAAATAAGTATTAAAATATAAAAATTATAAAAGTATAAAACACTACATAAAAGCCAGACTAAATAGGTGGGATCAGAGGTCTTCAACCTGAGGCTCCGGAGCCACATGGGTCTCTTCAGCTCCTCTCCAGTGGCTCCCTGTGGACTTTTGAAAAATGGAAATGAACTGGTGAGTGTTTCCCTTCACAGCTACAGATCTAACGTGGCTGCTGGAAGATATGAGGAAGAATTCAGTCAAGTAATTTATGTAACTCAAAATCCAAACTTTGTCTCAAAGGGCTTTAAAGTCTGTACAACACAACCTCTTTCCTGAGGCCTCCAAACAAACACACACAAGAGTTAAAGATGAGAGAAACCGAATGAGACAAAGCAGGCGAAGAAGAAACAGGAGGAGGAGGCGTAGAGCGAGAGGAGAGTGATGGAGAGGAGAACGAGGGTAAATGGAGACGAGAGAAAAGAGGCGGAGAAGGACAGAGAAGGAAAGAAAGAGGGAGCGCTTGTTTAATAATCAGGGAGCTATTCTCAGCTCCGCTGTCCTTTAGATGATCTCAATCCCTCGTTCTTCTTCATGTTGAGCGAGATAGTGGGGGTGTTCTTCATTAACACTCAGATAAATTAACTTCTCCAGTCTTCCTTCTGTCTCACTTGAACTGCTGAACCATCAGAGCGGCCATCAGACCAACAAATGAGTGGAAGAAGAATATCATGTTTTAGTTCCTTCTGGATGTGTAACGAGACTTCAGAGTGACAGTTTACGGTCTTCAGGATGCCTTCAGTGTCCCCCGGCCGCCCCGTTAATGGTGTCTGTTTACAGCAACCACAGACGACGCACACATTAGATGACTGTTGTAGAAATAAAATAAAAATAATGGCATTAAAGTCTGACTCGTGGTTGGCGGTTTCCCATAATGTCATATGAATGTAATATTTTGGGGCTTTGGAGGCTTTTAAATTTTAACAGCACTATAAAAACTGTAATTTACTTTTAAAGGAGTGTCATGTAGTCTGGTGACAGTTTCATAAAACAGTATTTTCAGAGCATTCGGCTCCCTTACAGTGCTGAATTTACTGTTCCTGTTTCCTGAAGGGTGTTTTGAGGACTAAAACAGCTGTCAATCACATCCCCAACATGTCCTCAAACCGTCTAGACTTCTTTAAATGGATGATCATTTTCAAAACTGGCATGAAGACACAAACATCACACAGGCAACACATCATCCAGAGTAGACGGTAACAGAGTAAAGAGAAGAAGTTGAAACATGTCTCCAAACTTCTACTTTAAACAAACCGCTAATAGTAATAACGCTATGCTGAAGAGCTGCTGTGTGGTTGGTTGCACCAAGTTATAGACCAGACCAGCATGGTGTCATCCATGTTGTTTGTCCAGCACATCCCACAGATTCTCGATTCGATTGAGATCTGGAGAATTTGGAGGCCGAGTCAACACCTCCAACTCATTGCAATCCACATGATGTAAAAGAAAACGTGATTCATCAGACCAGGCCACCTTTTTCCATTGCTCGGTGGTCCAGTTCTGATGCTCACGTGCCCATTGTAGGCGCTTTTGGCGGTGGACACGGGTCAGCGCGGGCACCCTGACCGTTCCCCATACGCAACAACCTGCTCCTCACTGTGTGTTCTGACACCTTTCTATCAGAACCAGCATTAACTGTTTCAGCAGTTTGAGCTCCAGTAGCTCTTCTATTAGATCAGACAACACGGGCCAGCCTTCACTCCCCATGTGTATCAATGAGCCTCGGGTCTGACCCTGTCGCCGGTTCACTGGTTCTCCTTTCTTGGACCACTTTTGGAAGGTCCTGACCACTGCAGACCGGGAACATCCCACAAGAGCTGCAGTTCTGGAGATGCTCTGACCCAGTCGTCTAACCAGCACTATCTGGCCCTCGTCAAAGTCACTCACATCCTTACGCTGGCCCATTTTTTCTGCTTCCAACACAAAGTTCTAAATGTTCACTTGATGTCTAATATATCCCCCCCACTGCCAGGTGCCATGGTAACCAGAAAATTCATGTTATTGACCTCACCTGTCAGTGGTCTGAATGTTATGACTGATCAGTCTATGGGTTTATTAATATGTCCAGATGTCGCGGACAAAGCCAACTTTACAGTTTGTCACACTTTAATAAGACGCTGTTGGTGCATGAATTAGTACGTACTTCCGCAGAGGACGCCAGTTGAGAAGGCGGTCCTTAATGTGGCCCAGACCACCTCTGAATGCGGTCTGTGCGCAGATCAGATCTTAATGCATCTTGAGTGCATTCACACCTGTACTAAGAACTGTCCAGCTGTGACCAGATCACCAAAGATGCATGTTAATGCCAGGTGTGAACAGGGCCTAACTGTACTTCAACTGATGTTCTGTAACTCTTGTGGTGATCATTTATAGATGATGAAATGCTAAACGTGAGGTCCTGGTGTCCAGATGTTGGCTGATGTGAAGAGTTTGGATCAAAGCTAGATACACTTTTTACTGCACTTCAACAACTAAACTTCCCCATGAAGAAATAATAAAGACAATCTGTTCTGCACCGAGGAGACTGAGCTTCACATCACCGTGAACAGACCACCTATTATTCCTGACAATTATTATATTATTAATAGTAGAAATAGATTTTCCAAAATGCCAGACGCTCCCAGGTGAGTTGCCAGTCTTTCTAACGGCGGCTCATTTCGCTGACTTACGGCAGCCATGTTGCTCTGCGCTGCGAGAGAGGAGCCGGTAATGAGACGAAGACGAGACAACAAAAATATGAGATACATGCTTCAGGAATATGCTGAGGGACGTGTGGTGTTTCATTATTACACAACCTGCAGAAAGCAACAACATGTTCCTCATTCTGCTTAAAACAATCACAGAGATACGATCACACAATTTAATGAAGCGGTCCGGTAATGATTACAGAATTCAATTAGCACCGTCCACATGCTTTAACAAGAACAGCATGTGGATTTCCCATCGCTGTCTCTGTGAGAGGAACTGCAGTAACTCGTCAGAAATGCGATAAAAAGGGAGCAGCAGCTTCATCTGCTTGATTCAAAATGGACTTGAAGTGATGAATTGGCTGCTTTTCATTCACCTGAAGTCTCTGAAAACGACTCACGTGCAAAGACTGGTCTGTGAATTCACTCTAACTTCTGCACTTCATTGTGATGCACCAGTTCTTAGGAGTGCTCTGGATGTGAATGCCGGCCCGCTGGGAACTCCATCACAATGCAGCGTTTTTCTCTTTCTGCTGGTCTACAGTGTGCAGTACAGGATGTCCTGTTCTACGTTCTAACAGAGCTGAGTGCAGGTTGGGCTCTCAGCTTGATTCACCGAAGTCGTGATGAAAGTAAAATCTCTTTAGGAGATGTGTAGGAATCACAGAATCATGAGAACTTAAAGAGACACATCACAGAAAGTGTGATGTAGGATAAACTTTGTCTTTAAGTATCACGTCTGCTTTATAAGCTACTTCACAGAACTGGAATTAAATGTTAATTACATTCAGAGATAGGGATGAAATGGTTACCTGTTTCACAATAAACCGTGGTAAAAATCATTAAATCATTAAAAACTCACGATACTGTCCAGCATTAACTAACATGTCCTTCCCTGATTCATCACGCCTCTATCACGTCAACCTTTTCCAGAAGAAAACAAACGACATCAGCTGCGATTACCGGTAAACCTACCAGTGGTTATTTCAACACGGATAACGTCTATGCTAGGGTCAAAATAAGACTAGACATCCACCAGGAGACCGCTGTTCATGTCCTGTATGAAACCAGAAGTTCATCCTTCCCAGTTCAAAACCAGACCGGTAAATGGTAACGTCTTTTTTGAAGTGGAGGATGGCGTCTTCCATCACCTTTTCTGACCTCAACACATTATAAACTGGCTTTGGCGCTTCACTTCTTCCGCTCTCTCCAGGCTCTTTCGTTCACTGCTTCCCTTCAGATACATAAAAACACTCGCCGCATACGCACATCAATGCTCATACGCCACACGGCGGCTTAAAAAATGACGTGACAATTAATATTTAAATTTCATGTTGGCAATATAGTCATTTACTACATCCCACGTAGAACAAGACACAATACATATAGCATATTTGATATATCAGCCACATCACATCACCGTCTCTAGACACCATGCTGCTAGCGGGGCTTACAGATATGCTCAGTATGAACATTTTGCAACTATGCAGACACATTTATTAAAACATTATGTTGACAAAAACTGCATGACATTCTCTCAAAAACATATTTGCTGTTGCAAATCAGCAGCATACAAACGTAATATCTAATAAACTGGGATGTCTCGTCATGTTGGAGGCTGCGGCATTGTTCAGCATCGGCTTCATGTTTGCTCTTTCAGTTATGTTTTCAGTCTCTGGATATAAAGGTTTCAATTTAAAAGAGACTTCCTGATAAAGTTAAGATTAAATCAAATAACTGTAAACTCCTCCAGAATCATGTAATCCAGCCTGTCAGCGATGTGATGTGATCTGAAGTGCTCTCCGTGCTGGTTTCACATCCAGCTTCTGTCTTTACGTCGTGCTCCGCTCCCAGCGGAGGTCAAACACGGCGGATAAATCTCTACTCCGCTGCTGCTCATGCATTATTCCTGTCCTCCTTGCTTCTTTCCCTTTTTCCCTCAAATGTCAGGCCTCTTTTTTTCCCCCCTCCTGTCATCCAAAAGGCTACGCCGGCTGTATTTCTGTAGCTCACTCTCCCGTGGACAGCGGAGCCAAATGCCAGCGTTCGCCAGCGTATCTCACCTCGCCTCACGCTGCTCGCCGCCTCGACTCCCCGCCACACTCTGTCTTTTATTTCCACACCTTCACCTCCTCCTCAACCCTTTTCCTTTTGATTGGTGATGACTTTGGAGGGTGTGCGTGTTACAGTGCTGAGCCCTCATCACCTGGCTGCTACTGCGATGTGTATACGTCCCACAGATCACCTGTCACCTGTCAGACAGCGTGGGCGGCGCTCTAATGAACTCTACTTTCTGTTGACGACGGTTGAATCTCAGCGGGGTAGAACACATTCCTGTGACCGTCACTTTTTATGCAGTTTTATTTATCTGGTAACACTTTACAATACTAAAGTTTGAGTAGTTACAACACAACGAGAGAGGAACCCGTCACGGATCAACTGATGAATGCTCTTATATAGCACGTTATACACAAAGCCTCTCTTTTACACTCACACACGACGCTTGCATATGCAAATGTATGTATATATGTATCATTGTAAATCAATTAATAACACAAATCAATGACAGATATTGATCCAGAAACCCTCACAGGTACTGCATTTAGCATAAAACAATATGCTCCAATCACAACATGGCAAACTGCAGCCCAACAGACAACAACAGCTGTCAGTGTGTCAGTGTGCTGACTTGACTATGACTTGCCCCAAACTGCATGTGATTATCATAAAGTGGGCATGTCTGTAAAGGGGAGACTCGTGGGTACCCATAGAACCCATTTACATTCACTGATCTGGAGGTCAGAGGTCAAGGGACCCCTTTGAAAATGGCCATGACAGTTTTTCCTCTCCAGAATATTAGAGTCAGTTTGGAGCGTTATTTAACCTCCTTCACTACAAGCTAGTATGACATGGTTGTTACCGATGGATTCATCAGGTTTTATAGTTTCATATGATACCAGTATCTTCACTCTAACTTTAAAACTGAGCCGCTGCAACCTCCAAAATATCAGCGGCCCATCGGACTTTTAAAAGGTTAATTAAAAATCGCAAGTTGCATTAATGCGTTAAAGAAATTAGTGGCGTTAAAACAAATTTGTGTTAACGTGTTATCATTATTAAACACTGGACCTCACACACACACTCCATACATCTGTTTTCTGTCCTCTTTCACCAGATATTCTCTGATGCGTTTCACTGCTGTGGATCCTGTTTGATGTTTCTAATCTACACAAAGCTTTTGCTCTCTGGGGCCTTTTCAAAGAAAAACACTCCGATATGAATGGAAATGACTTTACATATATGTGTGTTTGTGTGTGTGTGTGTGTTTCCCAGCTTTTGATTTTCTACCTTTTCTTGGTGTTTGATAATTATCACTGTTGCTGCAGGGACTTCACATTCAACCTTCACTGGATTACACAACTAAAAAAATCTGTTTTTCAATCATTTCATGACGTTAACTCTCAGCACACGATGCTTTATTCAGACCATCTCGGAGAGGATTAGAGCACAACGTCGCTGGCTTAGAGCGAAATACAAGAAAGATTCATTTTCAAATGACAACAAACAAAAACAAAAAAGCAACAAGCTCTCAATGATTTATTGTTGTTTTTCCTCCAAACGTGCTCACACAACAACTGCACAATATCTCAACTATTTTAAATGTTCTGTGGATTTTCTTCGTCCCCCAGAGGACGAATCAAAGTCTTTCTTCCTCATCATTATCAAGCCATAACTTCCACATGCAAACAAGAAATATCAGAATCTAAAGAGGTGGATTACATCAGAATTTACTTAGCAGACCTCAGATCAGATCAGACAACCTGCTGAATTTACACATATTACTAAGGAGAGGAAGTGGAGTTGCAAGCGGAGAGGTCGATGCCTAAACCCCGTCCAACAGGAGTAGGGATGGGTACCGAAACCCGCTACCAAACGAGCCCGGGGGAATTATTTTGAAGACCATAGGATAGATAAGATCCAACGTTAACGCTTGGTTTAGAAAATTACATCATCACGGCTTTCACGTGGTGCGTGAAGGCTCCGCAAGAACCATTAAGAGTACCGTTAAAGTACCGGATCGATAAGCAGTATCGGTGCGAGAGGTCCTGGGTTTAAATCCCGGACGAGCCCCCAATTTGTCACAACCTGGCTCTCAAAGCCATGACAAATAGGGAGACACACCATGGTAACGATTAAATCACCTAATTTATTTAACAAAAGTAGAGTAAATTATGCAAAACAAAAGGATCAAAAGGTATGGAGTGTGAATATCAGTAGTGTAAGGTGTGCATTGAGAATATAAATGGTGTGTGCATGTTGTGAAATGTATAAAACAAGCAAAAGATTAACCAAGGAGAACCTAAGGCTGCCACATGCCCAGCGATGGTGTTTGCGGGGAAAGAGAGAGAGAGAATGAGACATGAGCCTAGGCTTTATAGGCTGGGAACACTGGGCCCAGGTGTTCCCAGAAGGCCCTAATGGCAGGTTAACGGGAACTATACTATATAGGCGACAGCAGGGGTCGCCACAAAGAGTAATAGTACAGTTAAGATCTTAACGATACCCATCCCTGGAAGAGTCGGGTTGTTTGGAAATGCAAATCAAAGCAGGTAAACTCCATCTAAGTATAAATACAATATAAATAAATACTTATTTACTTAGAGAAATATAAACACGTTCAGGATGGGCTCTGAGTCTTTTGGATTTTCTCCTGTATTTCAGTTTTGGTTATTATTATGAATGTGTTCTCTTGTCTATCAACCAACGACATCTCTGCAGTTCCTCTGAGGATATATCTGTGATAAGTGTTGATATTTACTCCAGAGTTGCCTGAACTTGTTTATCTGAATCAACATTTATTACAGAACCATATAATCTGACATATGTGGTTTCTTTGAGATACACAAATAACGGGTAAAGGTCCTGACTGAAGGGAAGGTTTCATATGCAGTTACATCTGTTTTTCATCATTCTGTTTCATTCTCAGTCCCGTCATGATCGCTGAGCCTAATTCGCTGTCTCTTTATAGGACGTCCAAGAGCTCAGCGGTCATTCATCACTGCCCACGCCTGATAGAAAATAAAAGACTCCATCTTTAGTGGCTTTGGGGGAAAAAATGAAAAGGGGGAGAAAAACTATCTATCTCGTCCCATGTATTATTCACACAAATTAGCAAGCGCCGAGTTTTCAAAAGGCACAAATTGTTGTTAACGACTCCAAAATTACCTCAGGGATTAGAAATTAGCGCCGTCTGAGGCTCATTTTCATTCTCCAACATTTCTAATGGATTCATTTGGAGAAGGGGGCCGGTAACAATGCCGTCCCCATTAACGGACAAAATGAGTGGATAATTTCTATCCTCGACTAAATAATTGCAAAGCTCTTCAGTTAGAGACAAGACAGAGACTGACGGGGAGAGAAAAGACTCGGCATGATGGTAAACTAGATAGAGGACGTGAGCTCACTGAGGTTAGGGGCCGTCGTAGACAGTCATCAGATCAACTTTCTATTCTCTGGAGCTTCCTCTCATCATTTACACAATTAAATCATTCAATACTGACTTTTCTTCAAAAGTCTCAATCTATCATCATTATTGGTTTCCACCCCGTCTGCTAACAGTTACACAGACTCGTGGGTACCCATACAACCCATTTACATTCACATATCTGGAGGTCAGAGGTCAAGGGACCCCTTTGAAAATGGACATGACAGCTTTACCTCGCCAACATTTAGTGTAAGTTTGGAGCATTATTTAACCTCCTTCATGACAAGCTAGTCTGACATGGTTGGTACTGATGGATTCATCAGGTTTTATAGTTTACTATGATACCAGGATCTTCACTCTAGCTTTAAAACTGAGCCGCTACAACCTAAAAATCGCAAGTTGTGTTCAAGAAATTAGTGGTCTTGAAATTAAGTAGCGTTAACGCGTTATCACGTTAACTTTGACAGCCCTATAATTGATTGACTGAGCCTCTTAAAGACAGGAATATCACTCTCAGAGGGTTAATGCAGAACATGAAGCAGATCAGACAGTTTCTAACAACCTCTGGTACAATCCACATGTAGATATGAATAAAGGTATTTCTGAATGCAGATAGTATCTTTGCGTTACGCTCCAGATTTCCTCCGGACCGCTGAGCTTGTTGCTGGTTTAAACTTCCTTGATTGTATTGACAGCTGCAACACAACACCACTGATGAAATTGAGCTGATCACTAATGGTCTCATTTGTTTATAATCATAATTAAATAGTTTTTAACTTTCCTCATTTTGCAGAGTGACCTGTTAAGGACTCCCTGCAGGACCCTTGAGAGTCCTTAGACCCTAGTTTAGAAAGCACCAGGGCTAAATCAGGGCCCTATTAGAAGTTGGAGAGATTATCTGTCTGCTGTAGTCATCCCAGCGGCCGTCCCCCGTCTGATTAAAAACAGCGATTCACCTACACTCCCTCTGAGGATAGTGGGCGAGAGCATAATGTCTTCTGACACACGTCCCTTCGCCGCCACCAATCGAAAAGGAGGGAGAGTTTTTTTTTCGTGGGAGAGCGATTTACAGACAACAAATTGCTGCGAAGCGACATCAAAAAGTCAATGAGATGAGAAAAGTGAGGATAGATAGATGGAATAACACACGGGGGAGGTCTGAAGGACCAGAGCGCGGCGGCACAAGTTTCCGGGGGAAAGAGGGAAATGACATTTCAATCTCTATCAGGTCTGATGTGGAGGTGGGAGCCAGAGTGGTGTTTCATCTGTGGTGGAAAATTTGCTTTAAGAAATGGGCCCTGGGAGGAGAGAGGAGAGGCGTGGACAGCCGAGGTAGATGGAGATGGAGATTTGGATAACAACAACACTGTAGGGGGAAAATGAATCGAGTGTGTTTGTGATGAGAGCGAGTAGCTTGATATCTCACCGCCAGGCAGACAACATCTACCTGCACATCAGAAACTCTATAAAACTTTCCGGCGTGCGATCGACTCACAGCGGCCTCATCTTCCCCTCCCACAAACAGATTTAGACTGCCTAAAGAAATAAGTCCATGTGAGATAAACTGGAGCTGTTTAACTTCTCCGGCTCAGTTAATCCTCCGGAGTTCTGGGATCAGGTGAAAATGTAGGTATGGAGAACAGAACTTCAAGACAGATGGTCTCCTTTTATTCTTCTAATTAATTGTGTTTGCAAAGCAGACGCCGATACCGCTCTGCTCCAACATTAACCAAGAAAACATTAACTATCGTCACACTGGAGCCCCATGACCCTTCATCAATAAATACTAGGGCTGT
>NC_051288.1:26411657-26586657 GCF_015220745.1 Sebastes umbrosus | reverse complement strand
AAGGTGCATCTCTCCCTTTGAGGTGCTTTGTGAATTACACGGTTTATTTTGGTCTCATTTGTGCAGGTTTTAACGGACGCAAACGCCACGCCAACCTTCTGTGAATTCACCCCTCAGTGTGAAAGAGTGTGAGACACAGTGAAAACGTGTGGAGGTGTACTGAATGTGTGATCGTGTGAGTCTGAGATGTTTGTGTCAGACTGAGCTGCTAGCAGTTCTTCAGTTCAGGATCCCAAGTTTCTTAAACAGCCAACAATATAACGTCATCATAGATGTTCTTCTCTGAAGCACCAACAACATCTGGTGCTCCTCTCAGAGAGACTAAAGATGACGTCTTGCGTCGTGTTACTGCACATTATCACAAAGCTTGTTCCTGGTCGAAAACACTAGAAATACTGAAACTTAGTCGGATCAGGGAGGGAGAGAGAGACTTATGGTACGAGTCCACATGGGCGTCCTAGCATTGGCCTGCCTGCAACCAGCTTTCACACCAGAACCAACATGACGCCTCGTTTGGAAACTTCTTTCTGGTATATTACGAAAATATGTCATTGAAATGTGTTTCTGAAAACATCTGAGGTGAAAAATAATCCAATCCACGCAGTCGCTGAATGTCGTCATTTTAGATCAACAACGGTTGGTTTAAAAGTTTCTTGTGAGTCTCCAGAAGCAGTGAGTCGCGCCGGACGCCCCTGATTTGCATAAAGTAGCCCTGACCTCATCTTTATGCAAATGAGGAGCAGCCAACAAATGTGCTACGAGAATGCATTGCACGGCTTTTTACATAGACAATGAATGGGAAGCGTGGAGAGGACGGAGCCTGTGGACACGAACCATTAAGCGGAAGTTGTGATACGTGTCCACAACCTCCGTCCTTTCCACGCTTCCCATTCATTTTCTATGTAAACATCTGTGCAATGCATTCTGGTAGCGTAGCGTCACAATTCGAGAGACGGATCGTCACATCGGCCGCTCCTCATTTGCATAAAGTTGAGGTCGAGGCTACTTTATGCAAATCGGGGGCGTCCGGCGTGACTCGCCGCCTCTGGAAACTCCCTAGAATGCCTAAAATAAAGACGGATTCATCAACTGAACGGATTACATCTCGCATGAAATGTTTTCAGAAACACATTTCGTGAACTATTTTCTTGATATCAGAGAAGAAAGTTTCCAAACGAGCCGCAATGTTGGTTCCGGTTTGAAAGCTGGGAGCAGCAGCCCACAGTTTGTCCAATCAGGTACCTTGTGTCTAGTGGCTGCACATCAAGCACCCGATGCTGGGAAGCGAGGCGATCCCCTGCGATAAAAAACTCCCCTGCAGACACGTACCATTGTACCTTCTGCGTCCGTGAGTACGCAGAAGGTCCGTTGGGGTCCACATGATGTGAATTTCGTCACAGCTGTCTGCGTGTGCGTCGGTTGGGGAGTGTAATCGAGGCTTAACGGTAACTAATAATATAGGTAGCTGGCTTGCAAACATTAGCGTAGCCACCCTTTGACTGCTAAATGAAACTAACTTGGGGAAGCTTGAGGAAAGATTTCAACTATTATTTCTTCATATCAGGACACCATATCATTCATCATTTACCAGAACAAGTCGCTCAACATCAACCGCCATCCACTTTAAAGTAGCTTAACTTGTGCTAAATGTCTGCTGGCAAAATCTAATCCTCCTCCCACAGAGAGAAGGAAACTATTAAACTGAATAATAACAAAAATCAGACGGCATCTCTGTAGGTTTGACACACGTAGGCGATGTCGCCTCTGCGTCGCCTCTGCACCGCCTCCTTCCGCCTCAGCGGTCAAAGTGAAACGCCGTGAACTCACCCTCTTGATGTCCTTGCCGAAGGTCTCGCTGAAGCTGGAGCCGAGGATCTCGAACTGGACGTGAGAGTTGGCGCCGCCGTCCTTAAAATCCATGTTACCGGTCAGACCTGTGATGTTGCCCTGAAGGGACGGACGAGAGAGACACGGAGAGAGAGGACTTCAAAAACCATGAAGGATTATCTGGACACATTCACTTTCTCTCTGCTAAAACTGTTATCAATAAACATCAGTCTCCTTTTATCTGGACCTCTTACTTGTGTGGCATGAGAGGGGGTTTGTTTCCTACTGACATTACTGAACTCTAAGTGGTGTCATAGGACTTATTTTCTAATAGTCACACAGGTCTGGAAAGGACTGACACACCTGGGTTAGGCGTCAGATCAGACAGCAGTGACACATTGAGACTTCCACGCTGCAGCACAGAGGACAGAACAGAAACTAACGGCTACTTCATTAAACTCTATTTCATCTTGTACCCGTTGTTAAAGAGGCCTTGCCAGTATTGTTAACTTTAATGTTCATGCAGATAAAATATAATGAAGTGACAGAGGAGAGCAGGATGAAGGGAGGAAGACGATGAGGAGATATTAAAGGGGGGTCAAAGAGAGAAATGAAGGAGGGAGAGGAAAAACAACTCTCTAGCGTCTGTATGAGACGCACCAGGCTTTCAACTCTCGTAGTCGTAGTATAAAGACAGAGAAAGTCTGGACGTTCACCCTGGAGGCCGAGGCCGCTGTTCCTAAACCAGTTCAAACCAAGTCAACGTTGATTTATTTTACCGTAGTTATGTAATTTATGTACTTAAAGGGACTCTATGTAAGAATCAGAAATTGCTTGTTAACAGCGACACCTGTAGCCGTTAAGTCGCTCACGCTTGTGCTCGCTCTACATAGACATGAAGGAGCATCACTCAACACAGTGAGGAGACACACGTAAACAAACACAAGACTTTCAACCAGGAGACCGCGGTTCATGTCCCGTGTGACACTAAAAGTAACGTCGACTTATTTTGTCACGCGAGTCACTAGTTAGTGAATTAACTAACTAAGTGGTTGTGTTGCTTAACTTCCTGTGGAAACGGAAGTTTATTTTGAAAGGACACTATGCATGTAACGAGCGTCCCTCGTCCGTGCAAAAGTAACGCTAGAGGGGTACAGCGTGCATCAGTCTCCGATGCCGAGGGGCGCTGACCAGGCGGTAGTATTTGACGCGTTGGTAGTGAGAACGTCTTCATCACTCGGGTAGAAAATGTTGCCGCTGTGACCTTTCAAACTGCTGCTGTACCTTTCATATCAAGCTGCTTCCCATGATGCTTTGTGAGCTGCTAATGTGTGTGATATTGATGTGAGAGTGACGACCCGAGGGACACGAAGCACACTGAACGCACATATATATCCCCATGGAAACCAAGGAGCGTATTAATGAAAGCTCAGCGACGTCTCCTCGTTGATCAGTCGCCTCCATGTAGAACACACAGCGTGAGAGACGTATGACGGACGCATCGTATAAAATACCGTTAGGCGCTGACACAGCAGCTGAAAAGGCCACGGATGAAATGTCACTTCATGTCGTATGTATAAAGCGAGACTGAAGACGCCCATCACTGCAGGCCCAGCCGGCTAAATGTTGGTCTGTCAGCTGCTAAAGGTCGCCGTCACCGTCACCTGGAGGAGAGTAATGCTCCATAATGTTTGTTTTGGTTTGCCAGCAGCTTGCTACAGAGTCAGCGATGCTTCCAGTCCTCCATCAGTCTTCCCGACTATAAAGAAATACCGCAGCATCACCGTGTGGCTATTTGTACAACAGAGGCAGCGTTTTCCTGATCTCAGGTCCGTCAGTACGTCTGATTCTGATGGAGGACATCGTTTGTAAAGAAGACAAAGGTCATGAGAGACGTAATAAAACATTAAGTTACGGACGTGGCAGCGAAAATAAAACAGGGAAACAATCACACCTCCAACACACCGGAGAGGAACAAGGTTTGAGTAAAGCGGAGCTCTTGACGCTCCGAGAGATTCATCAGCAGAAACATCTTTCACCAATCAGAGCGTGAGAACGAGAACACGGGTCGTTGATGACGGACGATTTCCTCGTTAACACAGAACCAGTTTATTTTTTTATTTATTTAAGGTTGTTATTAATCTAATCACGCTGTAATCGTCTCCTCCACACGGAGCCTTCAAAGGTTTTTATCAATTCAATCTTTAACAGAAAACGACACCTTACTGTCCGTTTGAAGCTACGCTGACGCTACAGAGGAGATCAAGGCTATTAGTGTCGGCTAACACGCGATCACATTCAATCTGTTCATCAGTCCGACGGCCTCCAACAGATTATCATCACAACACCTCAACTCTTTCATCAACTGTCGCCATATCGGAGCTTCATTTGTGCAGAAAATAACATATTTCTGTAATATCACAAATACAAATATTACTTATTTATTGAATACAAAATAAATATTTGTATAACCATTAATAGATTCTAACTTAGAGAGAAATACTGAAGGAGGTGAATCAGCTGGAAAAGCTGCAGATCATTGGAGAGGTTTGCATGTTCTGACCCTGAACGCATCATGAGACTGAATAAAGATAAACTGTTTGTGGTGCGTTCTGGCCCTGAACGCATCATGAGACTGAATAAAACTGTTGTGGTGCGTTCTGGCCTTGAATGCATCATGTGCCTGAATAAAGTGAAACTGCTGTGGTGTGTTGTGTCCCTGAACGCATCATGAGACTGAATTAAAAACTGCTGTGGTGCGCTGTGGCCTTGAACGCATCTTGAGACTGTATAAAGGTAAACTGCTGTGGTGTGTTCTGGCCCTGAACGCATCGTGAGACTGTATAAAGGTAAACTGCTGTGGTGTGTTGTGGCCCTGAACGCATCATGAGACTGTATAAAGGTAAACTGCTGTGGTGTGTTCTGGCCCTGAACGCATCGTGAGACTGTATAAAGGTAAACTGCTGTGGTGTGTTCTGGTGGTGTGTTCTGGCCCTGAACGCATCGTGAGACTGTATAAAAGTAAACTGCTGTGGTGTGTTCTGGTGGTGTGTTGTGGCCCTGAACGCATCTTGAGACTGTATAAAGGTAAACTGCTGTGGTGTGTTCTGGCCCTGAACGCATCATGAGACTGAATAAGGGAAACTGTTTGTGGTGCGCTGTGGCCCTGAACGCATCATGAGACTGAATTAAAAACTGCTGTGGTGTGTTCTGGCCCTGAACGCATCATGAGACTGAATTAAAAACTGCTGTGGTGTGTTCTGGCCCTGAACGCATCATGAGACTGAATCAAGGGAAACTGTTGTGGTGTGTTGTGGCCCTGAACGCATCATGAGACTGAATCAAGGGAAACTGCTGTGGTGCGTTGTGGCCCTGAATGCATCATGAGGCTGAATAAAGGTAAACTGCTGTGGTGTGTTCTGGCCCTGAACGCATCATGAGACTGAATTAAAAACTGCTGTGGTGTGTTCTGGCCCTGAACGCATCATGAGGCTGAATAAAGGTAAACTGCTGTGGTGTGTTCTGGCCCTGAACGCATCATGAGACTGAATCAAGGGAAACTGTTGTGGTGTGTTGTGGCCCTGAACGCATCATGAGACTGAATCAAGGGAAACTGCTGTGGTGCGTTGTGGCCCTGAATGCATCATGAGGCTGAATAAAGGGAAACTGCTGTGGTGTGTTCTGGCCCTGAACGCATCATGAGACTGTAGTGTTTGTACCTTCTGGATGGTCTCCAGCATGGACCAGCCTCCGTTCCACGGCTTGGTGGACTTCCTGATGCAGTTGAGGCTGGCCATGCTGTGCCACTTCCTGTCCTCCAACTTCCTGTAGAAGGCGTTGGCGAGCATCAGCACGCTGTCGTACAGGTAGAGGTTGGACACCTGGAGGGAGGAGACAGAGGAGAGGCCAGTTTAAAATATATATACTGTATGTATTGAATAGGTATTCATAGAGGACTGTATAGGTGTTGGTTGCAGGTAGCGAGAACACTCAGGACGCTCTTATAGGGTTGATTCCTCCTTTTACTGATTAGTCTTTAACATAACAGCACAGTATTCCTCACACAGGCTTACAGGTTTCCATTTGAACAAGGTGTGATCTTGAATGTGTGTGGTCTATAACAAGAACATAAGAAAATGCCACATTATAATTATTAAATTAACCAGTTATATTTGACTTAAATTGCTTATTATTATTATTACTACATTAAATCAGGTATAGATATATAAAGGAAGACATTATACTTACTGCTGCTTTAAGTTGCAGTACAAACATGCTTCCAAGTCATTTAAACATATATAGCAGAATGCCAACATGATCTACATCAACAGTGTACCAGAGAAGAGCAGCTAAGGGCATCAGCATGAACAGATTAGCTCAGCATCTGTAAAACAGCCCCAAACACATAAACCCAAAGTCTCATTCAAAGTCCTGTTCAGTGGGAAATAGCTGCATTTACTCACTTTTCATCAGAGACGCACACCAATCACACCACTTAGATGCAGTAAAATCCACTTTTTACTCTCTCTGTTCAACATGCTTCTGGCTCTGCCTCTCTCTCTCTCTTAATTACTGAGTGCGCAGCTCCATGTGCTCAATAGAGCAGCTTCACATTCTGCCACAGAGGGCGCTGTTACAACAGTCAATAGCCTTTCCAACAGTATGCATATGTTTTATGTCTGCAGCGAGATCGCTCTCTAGATATCAACAAGAGAAGAAATAAAGATGTATTATTAAAGGGACTATTTGTAACTTTCAGAAATGCTTCTTAACAGCGACACCTGTGGCCGTGAAATCAACGAAAGTCAGCGTCGGGCTCGCGCTTGCTCGCTCTCAATATACCTGAATGAGCATCGCTCAACACAGTGAGGTGACACACGTCAGCTAAAAGCACAATATCACTCTATATTTCAGCTGCTTGGCAGTAATGTTAGCTGACCAGACGAAGGTCTCTCCATGAACATGATTTAGATCTGATCTTAGTGTTGGCTTTTCCTGCCTCAGTGCAGGCTGAGGCAGCGGGGCTCTGCAGCGAGTCTCCCTGCTCTCTGCGCCCGCAGCCGGAGAGAGCAGGGGAGACACCGGCACCCGGTCGGTAACGAGAAGACAACGTAACTCTCTGCACAGTTCGGTCACTTCACAAGACACGGGAAACCTCTGTTGGTCTGGAGGAGCTGCAGCAGTTATTTCTGCACAAACGTCCACTGAACATTCACTAGATATTCTCAGAGCTAAACTAACTCTTCTGCAGTGTGGAGTGAGCGCACGTTCACGTCTAGAGGTGGAGAGAGCTGAGCTGTCTGAGTGAAGGCGAGCAGGCAGAGGAGGAGGGTACAGCGGCTACACGCGAACGCGCATATGCGAGCGCGCATGTGTGACGATCCGCTACGTTTATGCACGTACAAAGTTACAAATAGTCCCTTTAAGATAAAAGATATATTGACACGCCGTCCCCGGTGGTCCAACAGTAACACTAGAGGCGTACCGCGTGCGAGTACGAGTACATGAGCACAGTATCGGACCCGATACCCGATACTGGTATCAGTGCATCCCTAGTTCACATCATTGATAACCTTATCGATTAGGAAATTAATATTTCCAAGAGTTTCCCTGAAGCTGCCTCATCATCACCTGCAATTTTATTTTACATTCTTCATGCATTGCATTGTGGGACAATCATCACATCAAGTGTCTTTTATTGCACCGGCCACATGTGTGACACAGCTGGATGCTGCATCATCTACACACACACACACTCAGTGGATGGTGTGGAGATGACAGTCAGCTCGTCGCCAGCCTGTCCACATGTGATCATGTCGTGTCTCACCCAGGGCTGCAGAGGGTCGAGGAAACACACTGTGACAAATCACACACTCACACACACACACACACACACACACACACACACACAAACACACACTGACACGTCAAAGCAGCGAGCAGAGACCAAACGCAGGGTGACAAATGAGCATCGCTCTGTCCAGATGAGTACAGCTGACTGGCATGAAGTCCATGCAGCACGCTGCCTGAGGGCACACTGTGACAAATCGCACACACACACACATACAGCCTCTTTTGTCATAGAAAAGCTGAATCTGAAGAGAACAATAGGCAGAGACAGCAGAAAAAGGAAAACCATAATTGAAGCAATCTGCAGGATCCTTGTGTTGAAAAGGTTCAATCTGTGACCCGAATGTAAAACAGCGAGCAGGAAGCTGCTGCTGACGCTCCTCCACTGACTGACAGCTGTTTGAATAACAACAGACAACAACTGAATCTATCAGGAGAGAATACAGATCAGACCTGAAACCTGTCATATCTATCATCAGTTTACACGCTCAGCTACCGACCACGGAGATGTCCAACACGTCGACAATGACAAAGTGTTTCACGCAGAAGCTGCAGTTTTTGCACGTTTTACTAATAAAGCTGAAGGGCTGAACGTATTATCATTGTTTAATCTGTTGATTATTTTATCAATAGACTCGTTGTTTGGTTTATAAAATATTCACATTTAAAGGGACTGTGTGTAACTTCTTACACGTATAAATCATTGCTGGTCGGTGTCTCATGCGCGCTCGCTTGTGTCTCCGCTGTTCAGACTCAGACTCCAACACAAACTCCAGTGAAGCACCAAAACCTCTTGGTTGTATCTAGTGAAGCTGTTAAACAGTGTTGGCCGCGGTCGGAGGACGCGGGGGAGACCGTAGCTTTGGTCTCCAGGACCGGAGTCTCTGCTGTACTCTGCTCCTCTGCTCCTCTGCCTGCCTTCACTCACACACCACGCTCCTTCTCTCTCTCTCTCTCCACCTCTCACGTGCATGCTGCTCACTCCACACTGCAGAAGAGTTAGTTTAGCTCTGAGAATATCTAGTGAATGTTCAGTGGACGTTTGTGCAGAAATAACTGCTGCAGCTCCTCCAGACCAACAGAGGTTTCCCGTGTCTTGTGAAGTGACGGGGCTCCGCAGAGAGAAACGTTATCGCCTCCGACCAAAACTCCGGCGTCTCCCCCGTTCCCTCCGGCCGCGGTCGGGAGGCTGAGGCGGGAAAAGCCAACACTAGGATCAGCATTGATTCATGGAGAGACCTTGGTCTGGTCAGCTAACATTACTGCCAAGCAGCTGAAATATAGAGTGATATGGTGCTTTTAGCTGACGTGTGTCTCCTCACTGTGTTGAGCGATGCTCCTTCATGTCTATGTAGAGCGAGCACAAGCGCCAGCAACAGGACGCTGACTTTAGTTGACTTAACGGACACAGGTGAAGCTGTTAACAAGACATTTCTGATTCTTACTAACAGTCCCTTTAACTGAGGTCAAGGAGAACGAGAGGAAACAGGAGAGAAGGATGAACGAGAGAGACATGAGGGGGACATTTTTAAGTACAGGTTTGTGATTTAGGGAAAGAGACAGAGAGGGATGGAAACTTAAAACTTAAACTTTAAAATGAACTTAATAGAGACAAAGAGAGGGAGGAGGATGGATGGAGAGAGAAATAAGAGCAGAAGGAGAGAAAAAAAAACAGATGACAAAAGGGGAATAAAAGAAAAGACAAAGAAGATCGATAAAGAAAGAGAAGACAGACGGGAGACGGAGATGGAGACGGAGATGGAGATGGAGATGGAGAGTGTGTGTGTGTGACCTTGGCGTCGTCCCAGCTGTGATGTGGGACATCTTGTGAAAAACTACATCCGTCTCCACAAATGTCAAAACAAGACGTAATATTTGTCAGCGTAAATTACAGTAATTGTTCTGTTTGCTGCCGTTAAATGTCAACCACACATCACGGTGATATTTCATAACTGGGAATAGTAGTCCACATCAGTGTGTGTGTGTGTGTGTGTGTGTGTGTGTGTGTGAGTGTGTGTGTGTGTACTGTGAGCTCTCTGGATTTAAACTGGAGATTAAATGTGAACAGATTTACTGGGATGAGTCCAGTTTGACTTCATGAAACTAACTTAACACCGACTACGTTTACATGCACACTGATATCCCGCTATTATCCAGAATATGACAATGCTGTGAATGTGATGCGGGTCGTGTAAACACTGAGTTCTAGCCGACAGTTTGCAGAGATGCATGTCCAAAATAAAAGAAGGAGAAACACAGCGGCTGTTCAACGTTATGAAAGACTTGATATCAACTGTTTTTTGCACAAATATCACAACGCTGACCTTTTCAAGAAAGTGGTTGAAGGAATGAAAGAGGGAGGCTGAGTTCACCACCGGTTACATTAATCAGAGTGTGAACGGCTGCATTTAAACGTAGTCAGTGACACATAAAGTCAGGAGCTAATTAGTGACTGTGTGTTCATACTAATACAAATATTGAATCGCAATTAATCGCAAATCAATGGCACATTTTTTATCTGCACAACAACAACACAAAACAATGACAGATATTGTCCAGAAACCCTCACAGGTACTGCATTTAGCATAAAACAATATGCTCAAATCATCTATGACTTGCCCCAAACTGCATGTGATGATCATAAAGTGGGCATGTCTGTAAAGGGGAGACTCGTGGGTACCCACAGAACCCATTTACATTCACACATCTGAAGGTCAGAGGTCAAGGGACCCCTTTGGAAATGGACATGACAGTTTTTCCTCGACAACATTTAGCTCAAGTTCGGAGCGTTATTTAACCTCCTTCCTGACCAGCTAGTCTGACATGGTTGGTACCGATGGATTCATCAGGTTTTATAGTTTCATATGATACCAGTATCTTCACTCTTAAATGCAGGTAAACAGTCCGTGTGGAGAGCAGAAGAGGTGAAACACATCGGCCGAAATGCAGTCTGGGAACCCACCGGGGTTTTTAATAAGTTATTAACTCCAGTCAGGAATTTGTGTTCTGATTTTTTTACGCTCAGAATATTTAATTTGTTCATCATTTGTGTCCTTGAGTTATTAAATCCCCTTCAGTCTAAGTCGTGGAGGACAGGAAGTCCTTCACCAAAGAATATGATAAATATAACACAAACAACAACATGAACATTAATGTAGAGAATGCATCGAGTAGTTTGAATCATTCAAAGACACAAAATCAAATAATTAGAGACTACAAATGATTAAATTAAAGGAAGTTGAGTTATTTGAGGACAGGAATGAGTCATTTAAAGGGAATATTTCTCCCTTTAATGCTCCGTCCGTCCCGCAGCCTGTAGAAGGCTGTGGATATAAACACCTTCTTGTTTTCTTCTTGTTTTCGGAGACCAACATATCACTGATACACACATCCACCAATTCATGAGCACATTCAGAGATTTTATACCGACGCTAAAGGGCGCCTTGTGCATCGGTATCACATGCCGATGGGCGTGACAAAGCGTCGGTAAGTTACTGGTAACTACCTGGAGTTGTGTTTATACGCTAAGTAGGGCTGTCAAAGTTAACGCAATAATGACGTATTAACACAACTTGTGATTTTTAGGTTCAGTTTTAAAGCTAGAGTGAAGATACTGGTATCATATGAAACTATAAAACCTGATGAATCCATCGGTACCAACCATGTCATACTAGCTTGTCGTGAAGGAGGTTAAATAACGCTCCAAACTTACACTAAACTTTGGCGAGGAAAAACTGCCATGTCGATTTTCAAAGGGGTCCCTTGACCTCTGACCTCCAGATATGTGAATGTGTGAGGGTTTTTGTCCAAAAGAAAGTCTGAATAATATTTTTAAAAAGTTTGAAAAAGTCGGAAAAAAAAGTCGGAAATTTGTTTTGTTTTTTTAAAGTTTGAAAATGTTTTGATAAATGTTCGAAAAAAAGTCTGAAAAATATTTTAAAAAAAGTTTGAAAAAAGTCTGAAAATATTTTAAAAAAAAGTTTGAAAAAAGTCTGAAAAATATTTTTTTTAAAAGTTTGAAAAAGTCGGAAAAAAAAGTCGGAAAAATATTTTTAAAAAGTCTGAAAATATTTTAAAAAAAAGTTTGAAAAAAGTCTGAAAATATTTTAAAAAAAAGTTTGAAAAAAGTCTGAAAAATATTTTTTTTAAGTTTGAAAAAGTCGGAAAAATATTTTAAAAAAAGTTTGAAAAAGTCGGAAATTTTTTTTTTTTAAAGTTTGAATTTTTTTTGATAAATGTTCGAAAAAAAGTCTGAAAAATATTTTAAAAAAAGTTTGAAAAAAGTCTGAAAAATATTTTTTAAAAAGTTTGAAAAAAGTCGGAAAAATATTTTTTAAAAAGTTTGAAAAAAGTCGGAAAAATATTTTTTAAAAAGTTTGAAAAAAGTCGGAAAAATGTTAAAAAAGAAAAAATCTGAACAGACCGGGAAAAGACTGATATATTTCCGTGAACCGTCAGAAACCTGCAGCTGAAACTCAATGATATTGATGGCAGAGAGTGAACCGCTCAGAGTTACCGTTACTGATCAGTGTTTTACCTCCAGGTTCTGCAGGTATCCTTCCTGCGGGTCACACAGCAGAGAGGAGATCCGGTGGTTGTGTCTCATGCAGCGGGTGCTGCTGTCCCGCCACAAGGGGAAGATCTGCCGGATCACCGTCATGCGCCCCAGTGCACTGTGGGTAAGCTCCAGGATCTCCGTGTCGCTGATTTCCTGCAGGAGGAGGCGGGACAAAGTGAAGAAGGAGACGTTATTGACCCGTCCGTCTGCATATTAACGAGAGGAGGATGACTGAACCCCCGAGAGGAGGAGGAGGATGATCGCAGCAGACGTCCTGTGAGGAACGGGTGAATATTTCATCCTGAGTAACGTCTGATCAACTAAATTATGTTTACTTCTTCCACCAAATTAATGAAGAGCAACGATCAGACACATCCAGACTGATGACAGACAGGACGACTCAGAGGCCGCTGAATCGCTGCCTTTAATTGATGAACATAAGAAACCCAATTATTTCCTGTGAGGTGTAATTATAGATAACCTCAATCTACCGCTAAAAGCATAAACAACATATGAATAATATTAGTTTTATAACACCAAATAATAATTAAACAAGAGTGTCATCTAATGACTCGTTTGTTTGTTTTCTTTAGGTCTGTAGAAAAAGTCAACTTCCTGCCGTCCAATTAAAACTGAGCCGGGGTTTGTGAACCAGAGTCATCCGGATCAGATCCGCAGCTCATTTAGTGGAGGCTTTCTGAAAACATGTCATTCTCTCAGGTTAAAGGCTTTAAAGAAGTCAAAACAAAGGTTGATTCCAGGTCCTGTAATTGCCATCAAGACATTAAGAATCTGTCTGCGGTGTTTGTTGAGGATGGATTTACTTTGTCTGGAGTTCAATCTGTGAGCATCAGTCCACTTACACCGTGATTCCAGATGTGCCTCCTCTACAACCCAGTTTGAATAATAGATTTCTGACCTTTAAAAGTGTATCTAAAAACACTGACCTTTATAGGCTATATAATACCTTTTATAATCCCTACAGACTGGATATGAAGTCAGTCATTCAGCTGCACTTTGTTCACTGTTTGAATCAAATCCTGGGTTTGAGGTTTTGTTGAGACGCGACCACACACAGGTTGGATGAAACACTGAAGACGGAGAGCTTTGGTTTGACTTCACAGTGTTGTTCTGGGCTTCAGAAGACTCAGCTGTGCTGCCAGGACTCGATGGGAGACGATCAGTATTCAAACTGCTTTCTGGCACTTCTCAAACACAAATTGGAGGCAGACGCGGAGCTGAAATGGATGTGATATTACAGGTAATGACCTGCATTCAGGCGACAGGCGAGACTCGAGAGCGAATGGGATGTTGAGCCGAGGATCATGGGAATCGCTGAAGGAATGGGATAAGAGGTTTGGACGACGGGGCGTAATGTAACCTTCAGGAACAGGTAATGATGTTAGGAGAGATGGGAACAGTTTACTGCAGCTTATTGAGAAGCAATGAGGCTTCAGATTTTAGAAAACACGGCGGGTTGAGCTGTTCATCATAAACGTGCTGTTAGACAGTCAGAGTCTATCGATGCTCGTGGCTCATCACAGAAAACACAACTGTTGGACTAGATGGATTAAAGATGCAGAAACGGCTTCGTTTTTCCTACGTTCATCACCACGGCAACCAGTTTGCATCGTTTTTCAACCCAGGTTATTTGAATTTATTGTTTATCAGACCACAAATGAGACCAGAATCATCTCAACACACCGACTCTCTCTTTCACCGTCTCCTCCTGGCGAGGCGGCCGTCTGGCTGCTGCTGCACTGAAGAGCCGCACCGCCGCACGCCGCCCACAGCGCACCGGAGGACGGATAGACGTGTTGCCAAGGTTACCGCCGTTTGAAATGCAGTTTCAGGGATGTTTTAGAGGTTCACCGTCCACCAGCACCAGCCGCTCTCTCTCCTCAGCTCCAGCACCGACACCGCACCGGGCTGCACTGAGATCCGTTTATTTCTCTAACGAGACTTTGCTCTGGTTTTCTTTTTGTGCTCCCATCGTTCGGACCTGTTTGAGGCCTGCAAACCTTCGGTATCGGCTGCTTTCTGTTAATTTATCTCCAGCAGGAGGAGACGGTAAAGAAGAGAGCGAGTGAGAGAGACGGTCAGTGTGTTGTGTTTATTCAGCCGGTGGGATTTCCTGTATCGACTACGTTGATTTCACCAGTTCTCCGCACACACAAATGCCGTTGTGAAAATAAACACACTAAACTAAGGTGGAGGAAACTAAAGAATAAAATGAAAACCCTCAGTTAGCTGATGCAACAAGTTGGACAAGCTAACTATACCTAACTAGCTCACTAACTAACTAGAGAGACAAACAGACAGATAAACAGATTAATCGGTTTGATGCTGTTCAGACTTAAACAAGCATGAGAGCATCTGCAACTTGGAGGATGACCTTTGACCTGCAGCATCTACTTTCATCATGTCATATTCCCATTTAACCAACAACCTTTTAACTTTGAGCACAATTGTTTTTGCATTTATTTTCATAAATTAATTTTTTCATTTTGTATTTATTTTATATTTATTTTAAATGTATGTATTTTTATTTATTTATTTTTATATTTATTTTATATTTATTTTAAATGTATGCATTTTTATTTATTTATTTTTATATTTATTTTATATTTATTTTAAATGTATGCATTTTTATTTATTTATTTTTATATTTATTTTATATTTATTTTAAATGTATGTATTTTTATTTATTTATTTTTATTTATTTATTTATTTTTATATTTATTTTATATTTATTTTAAATGTATGTATTTTTATTTATTTATTTCCCCAAATGTATTCTTTTCTTTTGAACGGAAATGCACATCCTGTAAATACGTGTTTGGATTCAGCATTAACAGTCAGCCTCTTCTGTTGTAGCTGATATTATGACAGATATGTGTAACATCAGAAACAGCTCTCTCTCTCTCTCTCTCTCTCAAGGGTAGAACTAATAGGATGTGAGTTACATTCATTTGGGCGGCCGTCGAGACAATCACAGACCTTGTTAGAATAAAAATAACCTGAACTAGTTGGCTGCCTCTGTGCCGACACCGAGTGCAGTCTATGAAAACATAATTCACGGCCACATCAGGAGCAGCATTATTCAATCTGCTGCTCTTTATTTTAATAAATGAGATGAACTCAGTTTGGAGTTCATTTATTATCAGCGTGATTATTTTTCAAACAGACTTCTATCTACTAATCCCCCTGCCGGAGCAGCTCCCTGCTCTCATTACCTGCAGTCTAACAAGCCATCAGTCTGGTCTGCTTGTGTGTGTGAAGGTGATGAAGAGAGGTGAGGAAGAGGAAACAAGGCTCCGATGGATTCAGCTGGTCAATATACAGACGGACGGTTTAACAGCGACTGGAATGTCGCTCTTGTTCACAAAGCGTCTGATTTGCATTTCAAAGAGAGTTGTTCTGGTGTCGTTAACGGTTAGAGTCCGCTCTCGTCTCATCTACACCGACTCCTGGTGTCTAGAAGGTGCTTCAGGTAATTAGCTTTTCTTTAACATTAAAATACGACCTTATCAAACCGATGGATAACAATGACTAGAACAGTGTGTGACAAGCTCGTAAAGGGCCCTTTCTTTGTCCTTTCTTTTGTTTTTGTGTGGGGGTAATTTCCTGGTCGACAGGTCTTTGAATGCACCACGAAGACATTTAACACAATTTAAATAATCCAAGGTTCATAATTAATATTAAAGACAGACTAACTATAATCTTTAGTGTCTCTGGTGACCTCTTAAAGTAAAGCAACATCTTCATCTGTTACTGAAATATCTCAACAACTGTTGGATGGATTAACTCAATATTTGGTACGCCCATCTGTGATGTCCAGCGGAGGAATCCCACTGACTTTGGTGATCCTCTGATTTCTGCTCTAGCGTCACCGTCCTACTAGTATCCTCATATTCTTGTATTGTTTTGTGACTCCAACATTCACTTCTTGTGAATCCATAAAGTCATTTAAAGTCAGGATGCACTCTGGCACGTTTCAACGTCATAGCAGGATTAACAATAGCATGTTTTGTTGCTAACATTTATGTCTTTGTGTCTTTAAATCTGCAGAACGTTTTGGGCGTCATTGGGAAAAATGCATGTACTACTGTCAGGACTGTTTTATAAAAATGACTTTTTTTTTAAATCATATTTGCTTCAATCTCGCCGACTGCAGCTTTAGCTTCAGGAAAGTTAAATCAGGAATATAACTTCAGACATCAGACGCAGTCACCTCAGTCTGTTCCCACTATTCAATCTGACGTCACAAGATTTGAACCAGTTATTTAGTTGATTTTTAAAACCCTTCATAATTGCTTTCACGTCATCAAAAAATATAAACCTGCTTAAAAAAATAAATCATACTGGAACCTATAACTGCCAAAGCTTTTATGAATAAAATGCTTCTATATCTGTTCTGTTACTTTCAGTTTTCAGGTTGCACTTCACACGTTTCAGACGGGACAAATTAAAACAGAACCTGGTGAAGACGTGATGCTTTTATTTTGTAAATGTGGCGAGCAGCTTCAGTGTAGATTTCCGTAATAGCCAACCCTCCCCATTATCTCAACCTGTTTCTGGAACTATACAACGTATATAAGCTCTACTGTTCCAGCCGGACAATAATAGAGCTACACCAAAAAGAAGTTTCCCGGCAGAAGAGAGCAGTCTATGCTCGCGACACAGCGCAGTTTGAGGTCATGTTTTAGCTGCGCTCGCCACAGCATGCAGCGCCCAAAGTTGGGCTTTGCTTAACGACGCGAAAAGCCGTCCTGGCACGGCGCATGCCGTTAGAAATAATGTGTTTCAGAGCCCAGTGGTGGCGTTGTCACGTTGTGTCTTAAAGGACCTTCAGTGAGTGACAGAAGGAGAGAGAACTAAGAGAAAGAAATACTCAAGCAGGAGCAGAGATTAATACAAATGGATGAATATTAGTTTATAGAGATTCAAACAAGAAGCTGACAGCGGCGGCTTCACAGCCTCACTCTAACCACCAGGCTTCACTGCCTCCCACTGAGCGTCTCCTCTGGTTAATTACTGTCCTCACCTCTCTCTCATCACTGTTTCACTACCACTCTGTTTGTTCTCTCTCTCTCTCCATCTCTCTGTATCACTACCATTCTGTTTGTTCTCTCTCTCTCTCTCTCTCTCCAGGTCGGTTTAATTGGCGTCAGCGGTGTCGTCTGGTCGTGGTTGTTTGTGTTAGCAGCAGCAGGTGAAAGGGGCGGTCTCCTCCGAGCAGCTGACAACGTGCCTGACTTTGTAATATACTGCCAACCAGCTCTGCCTAAACTCACTGTAGCCGTCTGAGCTCAACTACAAACACCATCTGGAGGAAAAGGCTCCATGTTGACCAAAACATTTGAGCTTTATGTCTTTTTTTTTCATTTTACCATGAAGCAGAACCCCTTTATGGAGCCACGAACAACTCAAACTACAATAAAACCAAACACTATGATGGTGCTGTTGGCGCTACGCGAGACACTACAGGCAAACACATACGAGTTTTTAAAATGTTCAATTTAAAAATTGTAAGCTATGTTGTTCCAATATGGAGGACGGAACCTGCCAATATAAAAAAAATAAATGCAAAAATAAATACATTACTTGTTTCTGTTTTAATTTTCTTCTTTATTTATTTTTATATTAATTCCCTTATTTATTTATTTACTTCTCTTTAATTTTCCCTTTTATTTATTTATGTATTTAGTTTTATTATTTTATTTATTTTATTATTTATGTATGTATTTTTCCATATATTTGTGTATTTATTTGTTTATTTTTGAATTTATTTTTGAATGTATTTATTTATTTATGTACTTAAGCATTTATTTATTTAGTTTTATTATTTTTTAAATGTATTTATTTCAAATTTATTTTTTATTTATGTATCTATTTTTGCATGTTTTTTGTATTTATTTGTTTATT
Source organism: Sebastes umbrosus (assembly GCF_015220745.1). Taxonomy (NCBI): domain Eukaryota; kingdom Metazoa; phylum Chordata; class Actinopteri; order Perciformes; family Sebastidae; genus Sebastes; species Sebastes umbrosus. The sequence continues at coordinate 26,568,494 of NC_051288.1, read as the reverse complement.
TTTGTATTTATTTTTAATAACTTTTTTTAAATATATTTATTTATTTATTTATTTATGTATTCAAGCATTCATTTATTTATTTATGCACAATTTTCCCTTGGCATTGCACCCCTTAATTATTCCCCCCAAACTTATTTATTTCTGTATTATTTTCTTTTTACATTTCTTTAAAGAAATTTATAAATAAAAACATACATTTAAAAATAAATAAATGCAGAAAAAAAAACTGAAAGTCTACATATATGTTAAAAATACTCCACAGTGCATCTTTAACATATCAGAGGACTCCAGTGATTCCATAAGCTGTGGATGGAGGGAGCAGAGAGGACTGACAGGAGACAGAGGAAGCAGAAGGAAATGGATTCAGCTCGTCTGCGGTCTCTCTACCTGTCGACAGGACACCTGACACCTCGGCTCACCTCGACGCAGCGCGGCGCCATCCAGGACTAGAAACAACCTCTGTTAGCTGTCTGAGCTCCGTGACACGCTACACACAGACGCTGCTAAATCCTCGGAGGAGCGAGGGAGGACGGGCGGGACGAGGATCAGGACGGGAGAGGTTATTTAGGGAGAATGTGAGCAGGTTTGGAGGCTGACAGGCTGTCTGGTTCACCGGCTGAACCACACAGGATGTCACCTGGAGGAGGAAGAGAGGGAGGGAGACGCCGGGATCTTCTGGGACTTACTCTTTTCACAAAAATAGAAATCTATAGTCACATTTTACTGATCTAATTATTATTAAAAACTAGGGCTGTGAAAGGTAACGTGATAACGCAAATTCATTTTAACGCCACTAATTTCTTTAAAGCATTAACACAACTTGTGATTTTTAGGGTGTAGCGGCTCAGTTTTAAAGCTAAAGTGAAGATACTGGTATCATATGAAACTAGTAAACCTGATGAATCCATCAGTACCAACCATGTCAGACTAGCTGGTCATGAAGGAGGCTAAATAACGCTCCAAACTTACACTTCATTTTGACGAGGAAAAACTGTCATGTTCATTTTCAAAAGGGGTCCCTTGACCTCTGACCTGAAGATATGTGAATGTGTGAGGGCTTATGTCCAACAAAAAGTTCAAAAGTCTTAAAAATAGTGGAAAAATGTCCGAAAAAAATAAATTAAAAAAAGTCAAAGAAAAATTTGAAAAAAATCTGACAAATGTCTAAAAAATGTCTAAAAGATTTCAGCAAAAAATCCAGAAAAAGTCAAAGTTCGAAAAAAAAGTCTGAAAAAAGTCTGAAAAAAGAAAAAAAAAATATCTGACAAATGTCCAAAAGATGTTTGAAAAATGGTAAAAAAAAAGTTTACCATGTTATGATTGGAGCATATTGTTTTATGCTAGATGCAGTACCTGTGAGGGTTTCTGGACAATATCTGTCATTGTTTTGTATTGTTCATAGATTTACAATAATAAATATATACATGCATTTACATAAAGCAACATATTTGCCCACTCCCATGTTGATAAGAGGATTAAATATTTGACTAACCTCCCTTTAAGGTACATTTAGAACAGATAAAAAATGTGCAATTAAATATTTTAATCGATTGACAGCCCTGCATTATCTTCCAAGCATTCTAGCCATAATTAATATGTACAGTTACCATGGCTACGGGTGTTATGCGCGTGTATTGCGAGGTTAATGGAAAAAGACATCGTTCAGGCTGCAACAAACAATTATTTTGATTAGTGTAAATTCTGCTGATTATTTGCTCAACTGATGAGATTAGTAATAATAATAATAATAATAATTATTATTATTAAGTTTATCTCTGACAGAAAAAATTATAATTAAAATTGAATTTGATCAAATTGCTTGTTTGTTAGATTTTTTAATTTACCATCTTTTACTATAACAGAAAGCATCAAATGCTGATGTTTGAGACACTGGAGGCAGGAAATGCTGTTTTGATTGAAATACGACTCAAATAATAATAAACGTGTTAAGAGGAATTTCCCCTGCGGGGATAATGATTGGCTCAACAGCGATAATAATATCCATTATTATTATTATTATTATTATTATATATTTATTTTATTTATCCTGATTTTAGTGCTATATGAATAAGCTTGACTGTTAGGCTATTTAAGGGAGATATTTAAGTTACGTTAAAGGGACTGTTAGTAAGAATCATAAAGTCTTGTTAACAGCTTCACCTGTGTCCGTTAAGTCAACTAAAGTCAGCGTCCTGTTGCTGGCGCTTGTGCTCGCTCTACATAGACATGAAGGAGCATCGCTCAACACAGTGAGGAGACACACGTCAGCTAAAAGCACAATATCACTCTATATTTCAGCTGCTTGGCAGTAATGTTAGCTGACCAGACCAAGGTCTCTCCATGAATCAATGCTGATCCTACTGTTGGCTTTTCCCGCCTCAGCCTCCCGACCGCGGCCGGAGGGAACGGGGGAGAGCAGATGACGGCTCCCCTCCGTCTCCTCGCTGAATGATGCTGTTAACACTGTTGTCAGCTCAGTTAATTGGCTGGGAAGATGCCTGGATAGTGATACTGGAAACAGAGCGAGGAATTAAGATGATTTGAAACAAAAAAATAAGAAATGACTTGGCCCGAACTGAGGAGTCAGTCTGAGGAGTCGGTCTGCGTCGCTCCGGAGACGTCAGTATTTTGGGATTTAACACAGTCCCAGCTGTGGCGGAGGCTGCTGTCATTTTCTCTTTTCACCCCCACTCATTTCAATTTGACTTCCAGCGGGGAGAGTCGCCCACGCTGGCGGATACCCACTGAGGTTGAAAACAGAAAAAGGGCAACACCACGTTGTTTTTCTGAACAAACACGCAGGAAGGTGCACTTGAACTCGTCTGGCTGTTTTTATTCAAAGTCCCCGTGCAGCCTTTGTCCTCCGCTCTGCTTCAAAAAATAATTAATGCAGTTATGTCTTTATAACAGGAAGTTGTAACCTTGAGTTCAGCGTGTTTTGTTTCGCGTGCCGTGACCTCGTCGGGTTTTGAAGAGAGAGATTTAGAGTCGCATCATTAACTGTGTAGTTTGTTTGATTTGAGGAGCGACAACATTTGAACTCTGTAAGCGCTAAAATAAAAAGCCTGAAGGTGCCTGAAAGTGTCTCCGTCACGTTGTCGGTGAGGTTTATCAGGAGTCGAGAGAGGGCCTTCGTAAAACAAACAAAAGGTCGTGGCTACGGGAGACGAGCACACGACAAACCTCGGATCCGGCACGATGACAAGTTGACAAAAATGTGAGGAGAAAAACCTCTTTAAAGTTGAGTTTTTGGTTCACTAGGTTGACTTGTCAAAGGGGCAGTTAACCATTTAATGTCCTCACAAAGAAGAAAAGCAATGGAAACATCTCTTTGCATTTTTTATCTCCTCGAGGAAACAATAACAACAATCAATGCTTTTGTTTTAAACAGATCCCAGAGTTTGTTTTAATATAGGCCTCTAAGTTTTAATAGATATCACTACTTATATTAAGACTGTTATTTTGTTGTATTACAAGTTTTCTGAAATGTTGTGTTTAAATATGCAAATGAGGCGTTATCTGACCGGAACTGTTGGTGAAATTTAGGAGAAAATCTACTGACTCATAGCGTAGAACTGTGTGTCAAGTTGTTCTAGTCATGAATCAGAAATAAACATGAATTAGTTCAAATAAACTGAGTGTATAAGAGCTTATAACACTATGATGGGAAGGGGAGACTCGTGGGTACCCATAGAACCCATTTACATTCACTGATCTGGAGGTCAGAGGTCAAGGGACCCCTTTGAAAATGGACATGACAGTTTTTCCTCGCCAAAATTTAACCTAACTTTGGAGTGTCTTTTAACTTCCTTCTCACCAGCTAGTCTGACATGGTTGGTACCGATGGATTCATCAGGTTTTATGGTTTCATAGGATACCAGTATCGGACTTTTCTTTTGCCTTCCTTTCGGACATTTTTTTTAACTTTTTTTCAAACATTTGTCAGACTTTTTTCAGACTTTTTTTTTTACTTTTTTCAGATTGTTTTAAAAAAAAATGTAGACTTTTTTTGAATATTTGTCAGTTTTTTTTTTAAAACTTTTTTTCAAACATTTTTTGGAAATTTTTCCACTATTTTTAAGATTTTTTTTACTTTTTGTTTGACATAAGCCCTCACACATTCACATATCTTCAGGTCAGAGGTCAAGGGACCCCTTTGAAAATGGCCATGACAGTTTTTCCTCGCCAAAATGAAGTGTAAGTTTGGAGCGTTACTTAACCTCCTTCATGACCAGCTAGTCTGACATGGTTGGTACCGATGGATTCATCAGGTTTTCTAGTTTACTATGATACCAGGATCTTCACCTTAGCTTTAAAATTGAGCCGCTACAATCTAAAAATGACAAGTTGCGTTAATGCTTTAAAGAAATTAGTGGCGTTAAAATGAATTTGTAACGTTACCTTTGACAGTCCTAGTCTTTAATAATAATCAGATCACTAAAATGTGACTATAGATTTCTATTTTTGTCCCAGAAGATCCCAGCGTCTCCCTCCCTCTCTTCCTCCTCCAGGTGACATCCTGTGAACCAGACAGCCCGTCAGCCTCCAAACCTATCTTCGTATCTTCTACGTATCTTCTCTCTAGCTTTAAAACTGATCCCGGTAGCAAATTGCTTTAATGCGTTAAAGAAATTAGTGGCGTTAAAACAGATTTGCGTTAACGCGTTATTATTGATGGCTTTAATTAAGACAATTATATTTTGTATTACAAGTTTTCTGATATGTTATGTTTAAATATGCAAATGAGGCGTTATCTGATGGAAACTTTTGGAGAAATCTACAGATGCAAAATAGTAAAATAAATGTTTTCTCTCCACTAGTCTGAAAGAAGACGTGTTATGGAAGCAAAATAGCCCAAAATCTGTAAATGTACCAGCTCTTACCTGGAGTGTCTGGCCTTAAATAACAGAGACAACCAACTATGTGTTAGACAGAGTTCCGTGTGACGTGTTCTGAGCGTCTTACCTCATTCACAAACACCCAGTGACTGTCTTTGGAGGCCAGATTCGTTTCCACCGCCTGCAGACACACAGAGAGAAACAGACAGAGATAAAGGGTTAATCATTTATTCTCACACTGATCTGCAGAGATTGGCTGATCTTCCAGCATGTCCTCGATCACGGAGGAGCAGCCGCTTCGTGTCCCTGTTCGGTCCGATCGCCGTGCGTCGGTTTGAAAAGTTCACCCACTAAGCCGCTGTTGTTTCCACCACGTCCTCTCGTCCTGCCAGAATGACGAGCAACAAAAAGCTTTTCTGTGAGAGCAAAGCGAGCGGTTTGCACTTTTATCAAAGCGCCCAGGGGGGCTCGTCTGGTCCTCTGCCACCGTGTGATAATCCTAATAGCATGCAGCATCCTGCAGATGATAGGCGACATGCAGCTGATAGCACAGAGCGGAGCAGAGCTTAGCACTGGAGAGAACTGCTCTGGGTCGCCCTGCACCGAGCGCCAAAGCTCAATAAACACTTTGGATTTTACACACAGACAATAACGTCAACACTTCACTTCAATGGGAAGTTAAACTATGAATTATGATCTATGATATAAAACAATTAGATTACTCCTTTACTTAAATGGAGAGTTTAACATTTTGGTAAATATGCTGCTTATTCACTTTCTATTCCAGAGTTAGAGGAGAAGATCCCTCTCATGTCTGAGTGTTAAATATGAAGCTAGAACCAGGAGGCTATTAGCCTAGCTTAGCATAAAGACTGGAAGCGGTAGGAAACAGCTAGCATGCTTCTCTTCACAGGTTAAAAACATGAAGTCACAGGATAGAGCTTCCTGTAAAACCACTAAATATTAAAGTGTTTTAATGTTAGGAATTATGAAGTATTTATATTATTATTATTTTATATATATATATATATACACTCATACATACATATACTGTATATACATATATACAGCTCATCCTGATATCTGGGTCAAATGTAATCAATCTAGACTCCAATGACGACCAATGACGTCATCGATGACGTCATTGGTCACACTTAAGATGCATTACTCACAAAACACAATTACAGTTTATTATAAATGTATCTTATATACTCATGATATACTTACTAGAAAATAGACATGATATGATATATTATATAGATATAAATGGATTACATGGTATTATATTGTTTATAGTCATTCCCAGCAGCCTCTACTGGCTCTACTGGCTCTACTGGCTCTAAGTCCAGAACATCACAGATCACAGGGTTCAGATCACATCTGCCTGTTTGACACTCTCTGACCACCGGCTGGTTTCGTGCACATGAAGCCTCGAGCAATGTAACCCTTTAACGAACCAATTTGCTGAAAAGCTTCCTGAAGCTTCAGCTCCACATCACTACAGACTGGTGAACCTATGGTGGGCATGTTGGGACACATCCCACACTAACACTGGCATGTTTATCAAACAGTCAGTTTAGCATGCTCACCTGCTGACAGGAAGTCATGTCATCATTCACATTCTCCATAGAATAACCTCCACTTCATTACCTCATTGAAATGAATTCCTAGTTTCACTTTGATTGAGGAGATGTTTGCTGGTCCCTTAGCTTCCAATGGGCTAAGCTGGAGGGGAATCGGATCGTACCATGTTGAGCAGAGCACAGAGGGGCGGTTTAATTGTTTCTTCTTCTCTCTCTTTTCTTTTTTAAGCACCCAAAATGATCTATATTGTTAATATTTTTGTGTTAGTACAATTACAATTATGATTTAGAAATACTTTTGTTATTTTCATATAGAAATATTATTTAATTGTCTTAATTGATTAATTGGTTGGTCTGTAGGAGGAGCTTCTTGGTTAGTTGGTTCAGTCCAGGTGCAGAAGTGGTGGAAAGTAACTAAGTACATTTATTCAAGTACTGTACTATACAGTAAGTACAATTCTGAGGTACTTTATGTGAGTATTTGCATTTTATGCTGCTTTATACTTTTACTCCATCTTAAAGGTAATTAGGATGTTACAGTTCATCTTATATATATATCTATATATATATATATATATATAAGAATAAAGAAATATAAGAAAATAGAAATAAAGGAGTATGACCATTTTAAATTATGTACAATATATAACACAATATATGTAAAATAATATAAATAATTAGAAAAATAAGAAATGAGAAATATAAGAAATATGTTGCATCAAACAGATTAATACATAACCAAACAATTAAGTGTAAATATTTTTTTTATTATTTTTGTTTAGAATATGTTATAACTGAATGTAAAACAAAACAAGTATAATAAAAATAATAATGATAATGATATTAATAAAAATAAAATAAAATAATAATAGTAATAATACTACTACTAGTACTAATACTAATGATAATAATAATAATAATAATAATAATATAATAATAATGATGATAATAATAATAATAATAATAATAATAATAATAATAATAATAATAATGATAATAATTTAATGATAATAATAATAATAATAATAATAATAATAATATAATAATAATGATGATAATAATAATAATAATAATAATAATAATAATAATGATGATAATAATAATAATAATAATAATAATAATGATAATAATTTAATGATAATAATAATAATAAGAAGAAGAAGAAGAAGAATTTATATAGTGCCTTTCAAAACCAGAGTTACAAGGTGCTTTCCAAAAAAATGTAAAAGAACATCATGCACATAAAATGCAGGGATGCAAACAAAAATATTAGGAAGTGGTCAAACAGAGTGAAAAATCAAAATGTTAAAGAACAACAACATTAAAATAATTAAAAAAAAAAAAAATACCCGTCTGTCCAGGTGGGATTTTAAAAGCTTTTTTTTTAAACAACCTCTAAACCACGCGTACTGTACCTCCAATCAGACAGTTCATTCAGATCCTCAGTGATCAGGTTAACCTACAGTACAGTTACGACCACAGCTCTCACAACTCACTTCACATGGAGATATTACACCCGTCAGCCTGACCTTTACTGGGCCCAGACGGACGCTAGGTATTATAACACACACACACACACACACACACACACACACAGAGAGAGACAGCAGGCAGACCTTTAATAGTTCATGTTATTCTAAATAAGGTAATAAAACACCGACTGCTACTGTGGGCTCAGAAATTGGTTTTTATCTAATAACAATATGTAGAGAAAAGACGTGTATTCTGTCTTGTAATGATCAGTGAGGGTGAAGAGGAAACACTGGAGAGAAAATATGAGAATAAAAACATTTCAAGTGGTATTTATGATCAAATAGCAGAACGTGCTGACCTCGTCATTCCTGCAGATCTACCGTATATAAAATATATCTTATGACTGAAACTTTACTATCAAACCAGCAAGAACTGAGAGCAGGCTGTATTCTAAACCTCATAGTATAGTAGTCATACTATACTAGTAGTACAACTTCATACTATACTAGAGGTTGTACTTCTAGTATAGTATGAGGTTGTACTACTAGTATAGTATGAGGTTGTACTACTAGTACAGTATGAGGTTGTACTACTAGTATAGTATGAGGTTGTACTACTAGTACAGTATGAGGTTGTACTACTAGTATAGTATGAGGTTGTACTACTAGTACAGTATGAGGTTGTACTACTAGTATAGTATGAGGTTGTACTACTAGTACAGTATGAGGTTGTACTACTAGTATAGTATGAGGTTGTACTACTAGTATTGTATGAGGTTGTACTACTAGTATAGTATGAGGTTGTTCTACTAGTATAGTATGAGGTTGTTCTACTAGTATAGTATGAGGTTGTACTACTAGTATTGTATGAGGTTGTACTACTAGTATAGTATGAGGTTGTTCTACTAGTATAGTATGAGGTTGTACTACTAGTATAGTATGAGGTTGCACTACTAGTATAGTATGAGGTTGTACTACTAGTATAGTATGAGGTTGTTCTACTAGTATAGTATGAGGTTGTTCTACTAGTATAGTATGAGGTTGTACTGCTAGTATAGTATGAGGTTGCACTACTAGTATAGTATGAGGTTGCACTACTAGTATAGTATGAGGTTGTACTACTAGTATAGTATGAGGTTGCACTACTAGTATAGTATGAGGTTGTACTGCTAGTATAGTATGAGGTTGTTCTACTAGTATAGTATGAGGTTGTTCTACTAGTATAGTATGAGGTTGTTCTACTAGTATAGTATGAGGTTGCACTACTAGTATAGTATGAGGTTGTTCTACTAGTATAGTATGAGGTTGTTCTACTAGTATAGTATGAGGTTGCACTACTAGTATAGTATGAGGTTGTTCTACTAGTATAGTATGAGGTTGTTCTACTAGTATAGTATGAGGTTGCACTACTAGTATAGTATGAGGTTGTTCTACTAGTATAGTATGAGGTTGTTCTACTAGTATAGTATGAGGTTGTTCTACTAGTATAGTATGAGGTTGTTCTACTAGTATAGTATGAGGTTGCACTACTAGTATAGTATGAGGTTGTACTGCTAGTATAGTATGAGGTTGTTCTACTAGTATAGTATGAGGTTGTTCTACTAGTATAGTATGAGGTTGTACTGCTAGTATAGTATGAGGTTGTTCTACTAGTATAGTATGAGGTTGTTCTACTAGTATAGTATGAGGTTGTACTACTAGTATAGTATGAGGTTGTACTGCTAGTATAGTATGAGGTTGTTCTACTAGTATAGTATGAGGTTGTTCTACTAGTATAGTATGAGGTTGTTCTACTAGTATAGTATGAGGTTGTACTACTAGTATAGTATGAGGTTGTACTGCTAGTACAGTATGAGGTTGTTCTACTAGTATAGTATGAGGTTGTTCTACTAGTATAGTATGAGGTTGTTCTACTAGTATAGTATGAGGTTTCAGATACTGATGTCACCATCTTCAGGCCGCGGGCCACAGCGTCTCATGAAAGGTGAAGCGACAGCCGAGCGACAGCCGAGCGGTGACACGGCGCTCACTCCATCTCGTCCCTCTCTTTGCGTCGCGGTCACAACATGACCGGCGCGACCCCTCATGCTGCAGCAGTCAGCTCCCGGCGGCGACGAGAGGATGACGATGACGAAGGCTGACTCACGTGACTGACAGCTACAGAATTGTGCGAGAAGAAGCTTGACACGAGTGGCGAGCGGGGAGCCAGACGACACCGTGATGCAGACATCAGGCCTGAGGATCAGTCAGCGACGGGACTGTAAACACGGCGTCCTCTCTCCTCTTCACACCGTTAGCCTTTTTCTCTCTCTCTTTGCTCTGATACATGACGGTGCACGGGGTCACGCCTGATGATCACTTCATCTGTCTGAGGAATAAAGACAGAATAGAGACGCCTGTCGCTGCAGGAGACATCCTCAGTATTCTACCAGCCAAACACACTGACTGATGTGAAGCTGTGGACGTCCAGCTGACCAGCTCTGTGTTCACTAGATGTGATGTTTCTCTGTACTCACCTTAAAGGGACAGTTCAGGTGTTTCTCAGTGTGGTTGTATGATGTACTTCTCCATAGTCAGTGTATTACTACAGTAGATGGAGTTTGGAGCAAAGCAGTGTACTGATGAGGACGGAGGCAGCAGCAACACGGATTTTAGACACCTAAAAAAATCAATATCAGTTCAAGTCTACGCTATGAACATGTTTTGTGAGGTCACAGTGACCTTTGACCACCAACATCAGTTCATCTTGAGTCCAAGTCAATGTTTGGCAAATTTTGGCTTCCCACGATGAAATGAACACGATCACCTGAGATATTGACGTTTAAAATGTGTTCTCCGCTCACAGGAAACTCTGCTGCAAATCAAATCAAGTGCTTCCTCAACTAACAGCCAGCCACCAGCCGGTGATCCAGATGTTTTGGCTTCACTTTTGGGTTTAGATATTATTTATACAACCAATGTGTTTATGATGAAATTAAGAGCATGAGATTATTTATCTAGCCTTTTTATATTGCTCATGTTGCTCTCAAAGTGCACCAGATTGAAGATTAAACTTTAAAATGTAGCTAACAAAAGGGGTAGGGTGAATATTCCTGTATTTTTTCACATTGGAAAATATAAATTTATATAGCAGAAAACAATGTTGTGTGTTTTTTCCAAAATTGTGCAGCCTTAAATGTACATTAGCAGAAATGCAGCACAGCATGGAGGTGAAAACAGTGCTCTGATTACTTTGATTTGGAAGTGCAATAAAAATGTTGTCGCTAAAATCAATAAATACTTGTGATTATCATTTTGGCCACAAATCGTGCAGCCCTAGCCAGATGTAATACAATTCTCCTCCAGGCGTTCCTGAGATATCGCTTTCACGAGAGTGGGATGGACGTGAGGTCGAAGTGACCTTTGACCACCAAAATCTAATCAGTTCATCCTTCAGTGCACGTGGACGTTTGTGCCAAATTTGAAGAAATCATACCCAAGCATTCCTGAAATATCACAACCCCAAAACATAATGCCTCCTGCTAAAACTGCCGCCAGTACGGAGGCATAACAACAGTGATTTTCCCTCTCAGAACACAGGTTGTAGTTGCTGGTCTACCGCTGCCTCCATCCGTCAGTTTGTTTGTGTTATTGTGTGACTTTAGTGAATCCGAACGAACCTTTTAAAACCACCAAAGTCACACAACCGATGCAGCGGTAGACCAGCAACCCCCGTGTTCTGAAAGGTAAAAGAGTCTGGTTGCTTTGGCGAGAGCATTGATGGCTAGAATGGTTTCAGTTCCCCGTCGGACAGGGTGCACACTTAAACTGATATCTGTTGCTCCAAACTCCATCTACTGTAGGTAATATGCTGACTATGGAGAAGTAGCTCACACAACTCCACTTCAAAACACCTGAGCTATCCCTTTAAACCTCACTTTTATCTATTTCTTTGTTATTATACTGTTTGACTTGCACCAACAAAAACCAAAGAAAATTCCTAGTGTATACCTCTTACACCTGGCAATAAACACCTTTCTAATTCTGATTCTGATTCTGACTTTAACACCTGGATGTTTCAGCAGCATTTTAGTTCAATCACGGTTCAATCATCACCAAACTGCAGTCAGCAGGTAGATCGTTTTCATAGCTCACCTGAGTCTGAATGAGCGCTGCAGGTGCAGCCTTTTGCAGACGTCACACTGAGATCCAGTCAAAACTAGTTAAAATATGAATAAATAAATAAATAAGAGGATTGAATGAACACAGCCTGCAGTCGGCTCTACATCGCGGAGCCAGAACAACAGCGTTATTGAAATATCTGTTCTTTCAACAGGCGCCTGCGTTGACTTTGAAAGTCACACAAACATGCAAAGTTATTTATCTAAAACACTTCATTTCAAATAGTTCTCAGACCTCCAGAGTCCACCGAGCCTTCTCCTGCCACAACAAACTACTGTTATAACCCCTTTTTCACACATCTTAAAATCCCCACTAATACTTTTACTGCTGTATTTATTTGCAGGTTTGACACCTGACACCAACGTCTTATTATCACACAGCTTCTCTCAGGTGAGACGCTGCTCTGTGAGTGTCTCTGTGAGGTTGTCAGGCTAATTAAAGACGCTGCTTTAGTAGCCAAAGATCATTCGGATTAAAAAGAAAAGCTTTTATTCTGACAGATCAACACACCGTTTTCTGGATGGCAAACCCACATGTACTGTAAACCTTCAATTAAAGGCAACATGCTGCTAATAGCAAATAAACATTCACCACAACAACGAAAGAGGACGCTGCAGACTTTAAGATAATACTGGAGATTGTTTGAATATCAGTGTTTTTCTCTCCCTTAGCAGCCGCTGGTTAAATTCCCCAGCAGCACATCAACGTTGCGAGGTGCTGATGAGGTATTGATTGGATCACGGCGAGATGCATGAAAGAATCAGGGTCAATGCTAAACAATGAGTGATGAAGTGCTTCTAGGTAAAGGCATTATTTATAGGATCTATTCTCTGATGTTAACCAGTGTGTAGTCTCCATTCTGAAATGTAAAACAACAAGCAGTTGTTTTCCTCAGTGAAATGTAGGAGTGAGCGTACTCGCATTACAGAATACAAAATGAAGGAGGAAGTCAGAGAGTATTGAGCGACGGACTAACACGTTGGGGATTCGTTGACAAATGTCAAATCTGCATTCTGGGTTTGTCACTCCACTAAACCATTAAAAACATTGCCAAGCTTATAAAATTAGCTTTCAAGATCATCAGTATTGTCCTCTCTGAGATGCTGAAACCTGAAACCTCTCTTAATACATCCATGGCTGAAACCTCACCCACAAGCGGGGAAGGTGCAGCCTGTCAGGATTCCCTCAGTAGCGGCGAGCGAAGAGGGAAGAGCTCGGCGCCGAATCGCCGTCCGACGGGCGGAGTGGGGAAATGTGGCGAACAGATGACCGCTTGCCCGGTGTCGCTCGGGGGCCTGATGGTACGTGTCCACCGGCGTTTTTTATCGCGAGGGCACGCGCCGCTTCCCAGCATTGGACGCTTGGTGGGCTGCCACTAGACACAACACACTCAGCACCTGATTGGACGAACGCTTTCCCTCCGTGGGCTGCTGCTCTCAGCTTTCAAACCGGAACCAACATGGAGGCTCGTTTGGAAACTTTCTTCCTTTATTTCACGGAAATAGTTCCCCGAGATGTGTTTCTGAAAACATTTGAGGTGAGAAAAAATCCTGCGGTTGATGAATCTGTCTTTATTTTAGATCTCCAATGTTTATTTTAAAAGATTCTCAGGAGTTTCGAGGGGCGGCAAGTCGCGTTGGACGCCTGTGACTTGCATAAAGTAGACTAGCACTCAACTTTATGCAAATGAGGAACGGCCGTCGTTGCGCTAGCCGAGATAACCCTTTGTGAATCATGGGTTTCTGTTTTGGCTTTCCAAAACCAGGTTCCTGAAGACGGGTGGAGTTATGTTAAGGATGACTCCACTGCGTCATCGAGTCATGATTTCAGCCCCGCCTAAAAAATCCTGAACACAAAACTGCCGAAAAACAGTTTAACGGTCTGACTCTACAATCCAGAACTACAACGTTCTCAGTCTCTTCACATGTTTTCACTCATTATTCTCCAACATTTATAACGTGTTTAGAAACAAAACTCTGGCTTTCCTTTAAAGGGGCTGAAATGTGTTCTATGGAGGGTAAAGTAGGAAACATAATGAGTGGCATGTTTAGTAACATACCAAATGGCCGGGAGAGGGAAGTGAAATGACTCTAAATGAGTCGTCCTGTTTCATCGCTGCAGCCGGCAGCAGAGCTCCGGGGATGTGAGCGGTCCAGTACAGGAGGATTAGGGAGTTAGCTGGTTTATATCACGCTCTACTGCCTCCCTCTCTCTCTCTCTCCCTCTCTGTGGGTTTAATAGTCCTGACAACAAGCATTAAGAGGCGGTGGGAGCGACGGCGTGCCGGGCCGTTCCACCAGGGACAGGCTGCTTTTATAACGCCGTGTTAATGGAACAAACTGGGATCAAACCCTGCGAGGATGACGCTCGCTGGGGAAACGCGCTCCAGCGGCTCCAGAAAACGGCCCAAAACAATCTACTCGTTAAAAACATGAACATGAGGAAGAACATCTGGAGCTCAACTGGAGAACAGACACAATATTCAGTTTGAAATAAATACCAGAGAACATCTGAGACGAGCTGAAGACTGAGATTAAATGTCCGTCTTCATGTTGTGATTACTGCGTCGCCAGTTCTGCTGTTATTAGTACTCTGGTGGTGAAGAAGGAGCTGAGCCTGAAGGTAAAGCTCTCAGTTTACTAGTTGATCTACTATCCAACCCTCAACTGATGATAATGGATACAAGCCGTTATGTTTAGGCAACAAAACCACTTAGGTTTAGGAAACACATCATGATCGGGCTTAAAATAAGTACGTCAAATAAGTAAAGTAAGTCTCAAACATCACCATTAAGATATTTAATACCACTAACACTTTTTATTCTATTATACATCACTAGCTCTGAGCGTAGCATTGCAGTCAGTACAGACTACATGGCGTAGAAATGACATGCCAAAAGCAACAAAGGCGTTGTTCTTCCACGCTAAAATGACTTTCAAAATGACCGTGTCTTTTATACGCCGTTTAGCGAGACCGGGCTGAAACTGCATTCTCAATTACATTTCTTCCGGATCACGGTTGCAGTTTCAAACGTGTGGTTAACGTTGTGAATAGAAACTAAACAACATAACTACTAGTAAAAAACACATTGTGGTTTATCTTAAAATGACTAAATGGTTTGTGACGTTATTAAGCTACAGACGTAAATTAAAATAAAGTCACGTGTTCATTCATCCCCCCGACCGCCTCAATAAGCGGACTATCATTACAAACATATTCGTGATACGTCAAAATTTAAACGTAATCCAAGACAAAAAGGATGTTTCCCTCGAAACGTAGCTCACAATGGAGTTTCGTTGTTTGGGAACATAGCTTTTACGAGTCAGGGCTGAAACTACAGTATGTTTAAAGGGACTGTATGTACGTTTTTACACATATAAACATTTGTTATTGCCAGTGTGTGAACAGGTTGTAAGCTAACCTACAAAATGAGACCTTCTGTGATTTTCTGTGTTTCCTCCATCAGCCTGGAGACTGCTCTTAATGTGAAGAACCCCAGCCTGTTTTTTTTGTTTTTGGAAAAAATCCAATGGATGTGACATCATGCACGCTCACAAGTGCCTTTATTTTCAGCTCTGCTACGAGGTTAACAATGTGCAGCCATAGCTAACGTTAAGGTTAGAAATGGAGTCTGCTAAACGCCACCACGACTCCGACTCCAACACAAACTCCACGCTGACTGTCGTCGACTTAACGGCCACAGGTGTCCCTGTTAACAAGCTGTTTCTGATTCTTACATAGAGTCCCTTTAAGGTTTGAGACATTGTGGTGATGGAAAATAAACATAGTTAAGTAATAGTAAAGATTAGACAACTACAATACTTGGTAAAGGGAAAGACCGCGGCCACGGGTAACTGAACATCTGTGACGGGACACAAACTGCGGTCAGGACTTTCTGCCTCGCTACATAAAGAAACGCCACTGACCGCCGGACTCTGGCGTAAAATATGAGGTGCTGAATGGTCCAATATGGACACAAATCCCAGGATACGTGGCTGGACAACCGCTCATGTTTGATTCCCTCTGGAAACAGAAGGAATAAAGCACCTTTTGAAAAGAACTTCAAACAAAGAAGAAATGAAGGAGAAGCTTCAGTGGTTTTGATTCTCTGTGATGTAACTTTAATGAGCTACGTGGACATCAATGAGAAAAATCAACAACTCCATCACGCTGGAAATGAACTACTTCATTCATCATGAGCTGGTAAAACCGCCCAATCAGAGCGGAGTATGTAAAATATGTGCTTTAAATGCAGACAAGCCTCCGGGTTAGTGAGAGGGAGGAGACAGTCTGCTTCAAAGGAAGCAGGGACGAGGTGCGGAGCTACGCCTTCATGTTGAAAGGAGCGTTTCCACATCTGATAAAGACGTCTCCTGGATTCCTCCCTGTGGGCCTATCCTGGACATGTCCGACTGAAAGGGAGACCCCAGGGCAAACCCAGACCGCCTCAGGAAGACCTGGAGGGAAGTAGCTGGGGAGAAATGGATCTACAAACGTGGACACAGATAAGCAGCAGGAAATGAAGAGTATCTGACAGAGACAGATAATCTCCACTGAGATAGAGCAAAGTTCAGTTTTACATCAGGGACATCTGAGGAAGTTTGTGGAAGGTTAAAAGGTCCGGAAAACAGTTTCTTAAAGGGACTCAATGTAAGAATCAGTCAGTGTTTACCACGCTGGATTTAACATGTGAGGGAGCAGGTCGTATCCACGCTGACCCTCCAACGTTTTATACTTTCTGAGGTTTGTTTTTGACTTTGCAAAGAAGAACAGGACTTTGCAGATTGAGATTTAAAATAATTAACATTCACAACGTCTTTTCATTTGAGGTCAGGGAACATCTTCGACTTCAGATGACGTAAGAAGAACATGTTACGTCCAACATAAAGAAGTGAGGACCTCTGTGGTTTGCAATAAAGACCAGAGCATCTTCAGTTTGAGATAGAGAGATAAATCAACCCTCTTTAGGCTAACGGAGGACATCATTAGTCTGCTCCACATCACGCCGCTGATAGAGACACAACCTCAGAGTGTTTGTGACATTGAGGATTCACACCTCGGCCCTGCTCTGATATGGAGCTTATTATCTGCCTCTCTTTCTGTACAACCTCAACACATACATGACCACAGAGATAGACACACACAAACATGCACTATCACACTAACACTTTCACCACCCTCCTGTGAACACACGTGTGCGACAGCTAACCACACAGATACGTGAAAGCTTTCTCACATGAACACGCTCAGATGCACAGATCCTGATCCGGAGGGTGTCGCAGCACTTCAGGGAGACGCTGCTTTTAACAGCAACACGACGACCTCCATCCAGGCCTTCCAGACTCTCACTGGA
The DNA here is from genome assembly GCF_015220745.1 of Sebastes umbrosus. Taxonomy (NCBI): domain Eukaryota; kingdom Metazoa; phylum Chordata; class Actinopteri; order Perciformes; family Sebastidae; genus Sebastes; species Sebastes umbrosus. Next base: position 26,551,087 of record NC_051288.1, on the reverse strand, counting down.
GGTCAAGTTGATCCTGTCAGGACGAGTCAAGATACTTCCTACTCGCTTTGTCACAGGACGAAAAGAGAGAGTGTTAAAGCCCACGAGAGCTGTGCTAAAAGCAGCTCTTCTTCTTCTTCACAAGGATGAACAAGAGTTCATGTAGGACGAGGAGGAGGCTGAGAACAAGGAGGTTTCATGTTTGGGGTTTTTGCAAGATGGAGTTCAAAAGGTTAAGATGGTGTGTTGAACTCCTTCATTTGGATCAGCCAGAACATCGAGTTTCACTTTCATTTGTCAAGGTTTTGAGATCTACAATCTCAACATGAGGGACAGCAGCACTGCAGAAGTAAAGAAGGATGAATGAACCAACGTGGAGCTGCTGATGATAGCGGTGCAAAGTGGTCTTAAGGCCTTTGCAAGTACATATGTTTTGTTAGAACAGAAACCTCCCACACTGAGTCCGATGGGTTTCATTATTCTCTTTGTTGCAAAAATTTGTAATACGAGACAAAACTGCATTAATGACATGCGTGTGATGGATAGCGCCAGTCCCAAACGGGGTAATGAATGAATGACATTAGCAAGAAGCTATCGTATAGCTGCAGAGAGCTCAGTCACTGCTGTCTGATCTTTCGTTTGTGTTGCGATCATTCCTGGTTCCAAGTCTCAACACTTTCCATTCATTTCCTAGTAGGAGAAGCAGTCGCCCAGTGCATGCTGGGAGTGTTGCGGTGAGTTGGAGATGGTCTGTATTTGCATAAAGATGAAAAATCTCAACTTTATGTAAATCATCCCGTCCAGTGTGACGCGTCTGACTCATGAAACTTGGACCAAGCTGTGAAACTAAGCGATCTAGTTCTAAAATGAAACCAGACTCTGCCGTGGCGTAGACTATTCTCTCTTTTCAGAAGGAGATTTTGGTGGATTGTTTAGATGGAATAACAGAAAGTTTACGAGCAGGCCGCCGTGTTGTTTCCCGTTTGAAACGGTGAGCAGAAAACCAGGGACCAATCAGATGCATGCAACGATCGGGTACGTCACCGCTTTAATGACCAGTCGAGTGGAGCAGCGTGTCCCCTATAGTGTCCTCGCCGGACCTGGTGGACATGTACCGCTGGATTCAACATTATAGACACGACCACTGACTATTAGTGGAACAAATTCACAGACTGACCGAACACAGTCCAGACAGTCAGCCTCACTTATTAGATAATTAGTGAACGCCTACAAAGACACTAGTGTTTTTAAATGTTCATGCTTGGTGCCTTTTCTTCTTCACATGACACAAAGATAAATACTCTGCCTGCCTAATCAATAGTTCACTGATCAATAGCTGGGTACGGATCAGCCTGTAAAAGGTCATAAACAACACCGGAAACCTTTCACAAACCTTTCACAGATCAACGCATACGTCCTTACAAATGTCAGCGAGCGCTCTTCACAGGAGAAACATGGTCCTTCTGAAGCTGACATCATGATGAGAGTACTGTTGGATATATCTGTTAGAGGGTGTGTAGGCGGAGAGGACGCCCTCCTCTCGGGAACACGATGAACATAAAGCTCCTCCGGGACATTTTCTACCACTTCATCTTCATCTTTGCATTTTGGCAAAAGGCCGTAAACTGCTTATAGGAAGGAACACCGGGGAAACAGCTCGTACTATCAGTGAAGGAAGGAGCACGTAGTAGTAGAGGAAGAGGAAGAGGAAGAGGAAGAGGAAGAGGAAGAGGAAGAGGAAGAAGAAGAGGAAGAGGAAGAGGGGGTGGTCTAATAAACAGATGATATCTGTATTTATATCTATTATTTATATTTATTATCTCACCACAGATACGGAAGAAATCACTTTGTAAATGACCCTAAAGATCCCATTAGTCCTGTGTGACAGCCTTTCTAAAACATGTCACGTTATCATGACTTCTGATATTACAATGAATATTAAACTGATAATATATCGACTGCAGACGTATGCCCGCCAGCGGATACATTTCTTATTCATTACTTCCTTCACAACCTCCATCAACAAACTGGAGGAAATATGAAATCACCATGTTGCTGATACAAACTGCGTTTTCATCTGAATGGTGTTTTTCCATCAACAGAACCTGACTCCAATTCAACAGTTCAATCACAACAAGTACAAACACTTCAGCAGGTCAATGAGCTGCGTGGCAGTGAGCAGGTTGCCAGGTACTAAATAGATCTGTCAATCAGCAACGTTGCCAGGTCAGAAGAGAACTCAGAGAGCTGATATGACAGTTCAGTTTATCATCATATGGAATGTAATGTTGAGATTTAGTTCTAGAAGAGTTACAAGTTTAAAGTCACTTGAATATTTCTGATTTTGGCGACAAACTGCAGACAAAACAACTCTGTTTCCTACTAAATTACATTCCCATACAACTAAACTGCGCTCTCAATTACAATTCAAGGGAAACGTGTTTTCTCTCGGATTATGGTCGCAGTTTTAAACAGCTTTAAACATGTGGGTAACGTAAATTGAGACTAAATATAACACAAAACAATAACAGATATTGATCCAGAAACCCTCACAGGTACTGCATTTAGCATAAAACAATATGCTCCAATCATAACATGTCAAACTGCAGCCCAACAGGCAACAACAGCTGTCAGTGTGTCAGTGTGCTGACTTGACTATGACTTGCCCCAAACTGCATGTGATTATCATAAAGTGGGCATGTCTGTAAAGGGGAGACTCGTGGGTACCCATAGAACCCATTTACATTCACTGATCTGGAGGTCAGAGGTCAAGGGACCCCTTTGAACATGGCCATGACAGTTTTTCCTCGACTAAATTGTGTGTATGTTTGGAGCGTTATTTAACCTCCTTCATGACCAGCTAGTCTGACCTGGTTGGTACCGATGGATTCATCAGGTTTTATAGTTTACTATGATACCAGGATCTTCACTTTAGCTTTAACACTGAGCCGCTACAACCTAAAAATCACAAGTTGCATTAATGCGTTAAAGAAATTAGTGGCGTTAAAACACATTTTTGTTAACACGTTATTATCGTCTGTTATCTTTGACAGCCTGCAAAAAGGTTGTAGAAGATTGAAGACTGAAAAAAGAGATGATCTGCAGCTTCGCAGTCTTGACTGTGTGGACAGCCCCTGCAAAACTCCCTATGAGACCCTGTTAACCACTTGCTATGTCGGCATGGAAACGGGTCTCCAGCACCGCCTCAGAAGCTGGTTCAGTCTCCCGCCTCCGCTGCTCGGCTGGAAGTGTGCCGAGTACAAGAATGGTTGTGACACCTCACATGGCCTTTACCTCCACCAGAGAGGGACCGTCTCAGTTACTGCAGAAATAAACACCAGGTCCAGTGAACTAAATATAAATCCTTAAAGCTTCCATATAGTCACACCTCGCTGTTAGCAGAACTTCAGATTTATTTAGTTATTAATGGTATAATCTTTTGTCATGTGTGAGATTGGAGCTGCTGTATCTGGTCAACAAGTGTTCACACACAAATGCAGTCTTCCCTCCGGTGTTTGCTCCTCTGTGACAAATCTGAAAATATCTGTGAATAGAATGAGTCACTCGGTGTGAGATCCAATGTTTCACCTTGTAAAAGGTGAAAAACAAACAACCACAAGTTGAGATATTCAATGTTGCGCCTGCTTGTTTTTTCTTTTCTCTCGCAACCTCACACAACATTTTACCGTTTAACATCCAGGCAGAACAAACATGTTCAGAACTGTAACCGCCCGCCAGGTCTCAGGAGGGTTCAGAGAGTCTGAAGGTTTCACAGGATCACATCGCATGTTCCACAAAAACAAACCTTTTACTGCAGAATCTGTTCAACCAGCATCACTGCTGATCCAAATCTGTCTACACGAAAACGCCAAGATAATGAGCAAGGCGTTTAGCGTGCAATAAGAATGTCTTTCTTGATTTCCTCGTGTCTTTTGTTCGTCATGTATCCTGTACTGACTGCAGTGTAAACGCATCCACGTATACCGTAAGAGTTAGTGACGTAGAATAAGAAGAGAGAAAGGTGGTGGATGGGTCCAACAAACACAGGACTTTCAATCATGACGTTTCCCTTACCCTAACTACGTTGTTTGTTTGCATGGCGTTCAAATGACATGCTGAATGTCCGTCTGATGTCGTGGTATTTACACGCCTTCCCATGAGACCGTGTTGGTTTGAACATTAACTTTAAGAGACTTCAAAAAGACTTAAAACAAAGTGAGATGTTTTAGTTTTTTATGGCATGCCAACAAGTTCTCATCCAAAGTCCTAGGGTGACCAAGTGTCCCACTTTACGAGGGAAACTACCACAAAGAAAAGGAAGAGCAGCCACAACAAAGACTGTGAAACTACTTATAAGTATGTATAAGCCGGTGGAAGCGACGCTCGGGGGTGTGTTGTGCGGTGGTATCGAACGCAGACGGCCGTGACAAAGAGCCGATATTTGGAAACTCCGACACCTGAGATCTGAGCTTCCAAACAGCATCTTTCCAAATGCAAGAAACCACACTGACATGATCCTTGAACTCACCAACACCATATTCACACTGGGACCTGAAACCAGTAGAACCAGTCTGCTGTCTCTCTGCAGGTGTCACTGGAGGTACATATTGCTGTAAACTATTTATAAATAAGCAGGCCTCTTGAACTTCTGGCTTTTAAAATATTCTAAACTGATTAAATCAAATATTCCTCCCACCTTCCTCCGTCTTTACTCTGTGATTATAATACTTATGTTGCTCTAACAACGTGTTTATGGCGCTCTCATGAGTCGTGAGACTTCAACTTAATCAAGTTTGAGGAAAATGAATTCAGCTCGTCTGTATTTGGCATCATGTATGACACTTTAACAGTAATGGATTTATTCATTTGTGAATTGTGGGGGAAGACCAACAGTATTTAACCCTCAGAGACCCACAATAGACCTGTTTTAGTCTGTTTTTAGGGGGTACAGGGAGTCTTAAGGGGGGTACAGGGGGTCTTTAGGGGGGTACAGGGTCAGCAAAAGATCTGAAATCCAACTTTGGTTTTGTCTTTGAAACTTTTCCCTCAGAAGACTTCCTTAAAGTCACCGTCGTGTGTGACATTTCTGGGGCGTAAATATGAGGAAGATGGTCGCCGTATGCTTCTATATAACCAGCGGTGACCTTTCAGAGAAGGACTAACATTAGAGGAGACGCCAGGAGACGGGAGGACAGACGGGAGGCCGGCAGCTGTGAGGTGGCTCAGCGGTAATCACACCGAACCACGGCGCTATATCTGGGCTGCAGATAGCCGGCGTACGGCGCTGACGGGCTGCATGTGCACGCATGCATGTAATGACTCACACACACACACACACACACACACATTTCTGTAACTGTACATCTGCACTCACGACTCTCTTTCACACTTTGTCTCCTCTTCAGTCTCTAATTGTCCTCACAAGTGTTGTCATTATTTCAGGGCCGATCCGTCCTCACTTATTTTTCACCGTTAATCTTTCACCCTGTGACATCTTCTATTGAAGTAGTAATTAACAACAGACCAAAGGCTAGGCTACAGATGTACTGTCTGTCTTTACATATAAAGCCGTCTCTGTCTGTCCCTGCTAATACGTCTCACACTGCTTCCTGTTAGATCTCTGGCTAAAAAGACTTGCATTACTGCTCACAAACTGGACCATCGCTGACTTCAGATGGAACTTGTGAGCTTGTGTTTTCAACATGTGAAGTTGTGTATATGATATGCTCGGCGTTAGAGTGGTTAAGTCGTGAGAACATATTACGGTTACTGAAACAAGGAAGTATGAAACGTTGAAGGGTCTGCGTGGATACGACCTTCACCCTTCCATTTTGAATCCAGCGTGGTAAACACCACACAGATCAACTGAAGACGCCATCAGTGTGGCTCTCAATGCAGCCCTGGAGAAGCCCAACACCTACGTCAGGATGCTCTTCGTTGACTACAGCTCAGCGTTTAATACCATCGTACCGAGCCAGCTGACCAACAAACTCCACACACTAGGACTAACTCCCCACATGTGCAACTGGCTACTGGACTTTCTCATTAACCGAGCACACATCCTCCACCCTCACCCTCAGCACCGGCGTGCCTCAGGGCCCTGTGCTGAGCCCACTCCTCTATGCACTTTTCACCCACGACTGTCAACCCTCCCACGAATCAAACACAGTTGTGAAGTTTGTGGATGATAGGACAGTCATGGGGCTCAAAAACAACCTGGTCTTAAACACCAATTAGACCAAAGAGATCATTGTGGACTTCAGGACCACCAAGAAGACCACACACAGTCCAATGACTATTAAAGCAGAGGCTGTGGAGAGAGTCTACAGCTTCAAGTTCGTGGGAGTCATCATCACAGAGGAGCTCTCCTAGGCTGACAACACCTCAGCGGTAGTAGGAAAAGCACAGCAGCGCCTCTACCTTCTGAGGAGGCTAAGACTAGGCCAACCTCCCCCAGAAGCTGCTGCTCAACTTCTCCAGATGCACCACAGAGAGCATCCTGACCGACTGCATGACAGCCTGGTACAGCAGCTGCAGCGTGTTGTGGAAACAGCACAGGACATTGTTGGCAACACTCGCTGTATCAGACGGGCCGAAAACATCATGAAGGACATCATCACTCATACCGGACACAACCTGTTTAAGCTCCTCCCGTCAGGCAGGCGCTTCAGAACGATCCACACAAACAGACTTAAAAACAGATTTATCCCAAAACTGCCATAAACCTCCTGAACTCTGACGTCTCCTCCGTCTGAGATGAACACGTGCAATATGAATCTACTGTTTACGGACATGTGCAATAACAATATGTTGGACACTCCGTGCAATAATCTGGCAAAACTGGCGCCAATATACATGTTAGCCACTACACCAAACACGACCTATCAGCTGATCCTGATCCTGATCCTGATCCTGATCCTGGAGGTTTGGTTGTACTGATTTGACAGGAATCAGCTGTTAGTTGAAGAGGAAGTGGAGGTTTTGTGATTCATTGATTCATGCGATGAGTCAGAAAGGAGATGGCCTTCCCTCTCCAGCTCTCTTCCTGTAATGGATTCTATGAACGACGGAGTGACTGAAACGTTGAGGTCGTCTCTGACATCCATCAGGGCTAAAAGGTTATATGTACAATACATTCTGCCCACATGAATAGACTCATAGAGGATAATTATGGCTTCTCTCAACATGCGATTATTCTATTTTTGATAGCCTTTCTGTTCTCTCTCTCTCTCTCTCTCTCTCTCTGTCTCTGTCTCTGTGATGTCTCTGCCTCCTCATCGCTCTTACTTTCTGACAAGATGAGCCTCAGATCTCCCCCCGGTGACTCTCCTCTCTCTCTCTCTCTCTCTCTCTCTCTCTCTCTGCTTCTTTATTGTCTGCGGCCGTCACTCATCCCTCCATCCCATTATAACTGCTCACAAAGAGGGACGGGGCGAGAGCGAGCGGGCGAGCGACAGAATGGAGATGGAGATTGAAGAGGGACTGAAGTGTCCCATTTTAAAGAGCAGGTAAAAGTGTCTTGCTGCATGATAATAAGGTCTGGAGAGGGTGAAGGCAGTTCATTACAACTCACGAAGCCTGTGTGTGAGTGTGTGTGTGTTACTGTGTGTGTGTGTGTGTGTGTGAGGCAGAGAGAGAGAGAGAGAGAGAGAGAGAGAGAGAGAGAGGGGTAAAATAAATGCGTGTTATGTAAATCCATTTGGTCAATCAGGTTTTTTTTTATTATTAAAACTAGGGATGCACCGATACCGACACCAGTATCAAAACGGCTCCGAAACCACTTTACGGCAGCATGACGTTAACCATCTTCAGGTGCTCTCGCACGCGGCTCACCCCGCGGTGCCGGGATCCCGCCTCAGCCGGCGTGCCCCGGCCCTCACTTTCATTGAGCCACGGGGTTTTGCTTGCACCCCCTGACTCGCGGTTTCACACATTGACAGGAAAAGCAGAGCTAGACATCACGGCTAAAGCTGCATGCTAACTCTGTCACGGACAGGAAACGTTATCGTACCGCGGTAACCTGGCGGTGGAGCCGGCCGTCGCTCTCGTCTCCGTGGTGAAATGGGCCGACGCTACGACTGTAGAGCACCCAGATACTGACATTTGTGTTCTCTGCATTGAAACGGCCCCGATGGAGCTGACCATGGATGGATAAAGAGAACGGAGCTGACGGGAGAGCTAGAGACCACCTTGGAGAAGTTAGAGGAAGTAGACACGTGGGACTACGTCTGGTTTTCAAAATAATGTGTTAACAAAGGGAACTGTATCTACAAAATACATCTATGGAAATAAGACTGATGGATTATATTCACCAGAAGTATAAAACATTACATGTCCCTTATAAATTAAAAAGAAAATGGCACTAATCTGTGAGGGAAATGTCTTTATTCTTTGATTTCTGGGTTGCTGGAAAAAAAATATAATAAATAATTCTTCACTTCAGGACGTCTCTGACTACATACATGCTGAAAATCAAACATGTTACTGTATTAATTTAGAGATTTTCCAAAGTAAAGTCCCTAGAAGTGTATGATTCTACTTGTTCCCATGCTCTCACTCAGACAGCCAGCCTGTTTATTTCTCGTCTCTGCACAGCTTGAGCTCTAACTGCATGTTTTCTGGGAATATATATATAATCTCAGCAGGAAGTTAAACTGTCAGACGTTTGTGTGAATATATGAGTGTGTGAGAGCATAACGTGCAACACACACAGTGTGTTCTTTCTATAAGGAGGGACTGGAGTAGACAGGCTGCAGGTGGTGAAGGCCACAGCAGACTTCACTTCTGGTTATAAATCACCATCTTACACAACAAAACTTTTACTTATTAGAGTTGGTTGAATCTTTATGTTTCTGCTCACTTAAAAAAAACAGAAGAGAAAAAGTAAGATTAGTTTTGGATGTAAAACGTGCACACATTCCCAGCAGCGCCAGTAGAGTCTGATGACCGACTGGGAGCCGCGGCATCGCTCTCCAATCTGTTTCTCTGCTGGAAAAAACTCCCTACAGTGTCGCTACTCGCTCCACTTACATGTAAATGGCACAGTGATGGCCGTTGCAAGGCATTCTGGGACTTGTAGGGAAGTCTCTGCATCTATTACACAACACATCAAGTTGAGGGAAATGGGCTGAACCTTAAATGTAATTCCAAAAAGTGTCTGTTTGCAAGATAATTCACCAATTCTTCTTCTTGTTTTAGGCCAGGGGTCAGCAACCTTTACTATCAAAAGAGACATTTAGGGCGCAGTTTGGAGCCGCAAAACATTTGATCATTGTGATGAAGGTAACACAGTTTATAGTCTAAGTATATAGTATATAAGTCTAATGCAGTGAGGGCCAAAGAGACAATGTACTACGGAGTATTAGGGCCACATTGAGGGAAAACACATCTGAGATTTACACAATAAAGTCAGAATATTACGAGAATAAAGTCATAACTTTACGAGAAAAAAAACGTTGTACCATCATACCATAGACCTACAACAATGATAAATAAAAATGAAAATACTCATTCATTTCCATTTTTAAAATCCACAGGGAGCCGCTGGAGAGGAGCCGCAGGTTGCTGACTCCTGTTTTAGACATTTGGTCAAAAGTCCACCTACTTCTCTCACATTCATATATTTAACTGGCACGTTTGCAAATTAAGCCACAATTTTAAATTGAGAAACTAACAAAAGAAAAGCATCTTTTTTGCCCTTCACACTTTCCCTCCGCTTCACCTCGGCCTCCTGGTTAATTGTGATGCGCTGCTGCTCCGGTGATGGATGAACACGGGGTGTGATTGTTAACCTGAGTGAGTGGGTGGCTGCCTGACAGGATGTCCATTACTGTGAAAAGCTGTTTGGACCGAAGGACATTTCCTTCTGTGACTTTGTGTGCTGCTGTTAAAGAAAGAAGGCGATGGACAGGGACGTCTGTCTTCTACATTGTTGTGTCTGCTGGGAGCCAGAAGATGGACACCGAGATTCACCACTAGTCCTCTCACTTTAGTGTACTTCAGTTTGGGATTTATTCAGGGCCTCTTAATGCTGCAGCAATGTGCATGCATGTGCGCTGCAAATCCTGGTGCCCCCCCTGTGATCTTTGGCGACCCCCTGAGGACTCCAAATTGGGAACCACTGAAATAGAGGATGGGATGCTCACATAACTATCCCTCCATAAAAAAACTAATAATAATTTCAACAAAAGTCACTGGCAAACATCCATCTTGGCAAAACAGATTCTGCAGAACTCACCACCTGAACAGTTACAACTTTCTGTGACGAGCAGCCGAGCGATGCCAGAACGTTACCAACTCACCACGATAGAAAACACACAAAGTAAACTGAGTTGTTGCTGCACCGAAATGGACAAGTGAGACTCAAAATAACTCCCCTTGAATCCTGAACACTCGACTAGCAGCAGGCCGACTCCTCTCAGTCCAATCACAACCTTAAAGCCACTTCTGAATTCATCAGGCTCGATTTATTCATGGGAGCGTGGCGGCCGCGGTGTGGTGCGAGGCAGATAGGAGCGGCGGAGACAGCGGGGGTCATTACCAAACATCTCAGACAGACGTCGCGGGGATCGTTGTAGTTATCGATCCGTCTCCAGAAGCCTCGACGAAGCCCCGGCCTCGCCGCCGAAACTCGCCTTCAATCGGCCGGCGGGGTGTCCGAGGTCCAGCTGTCATCTAGTTTGCATACAGAGTGAGGAGGGAGTGTGGCGCATAATGACCACGAGAGGAGGGTCGCCGCCATGGCGGAGCAAATATATACAGACTCATACAGACAGAGAATGCTTTTCGACCTCAATTATAATATGCAGATGGGACGATGCAGGGAGAGACGGAGTGGGCGAGATTTATGTGAAAAGAAAAGAAAGTTTTGATCTTTTCAAAAGACACAGAATAAGACTTGTTCAAAGATAGGAGGGAGGTAGAGAGACTGAGAGGAAGAAAATGAAAGATATAATAAATAGATGAAAAGAGACAGCAGTGGTAGAAGACGTTTTCAGATGTTTTACTGCAGTAGAAGCAGAAATATTAGAATGTACAAATACTCAGTTATACCTAACAAATCCCACAAAGACATCCAAACCAACGTAATGTACTATTAACTAAGTATTGTGTGTATTACCGACTTTACTGTCTTCCAGTAGGTTCAGTTTTTAGAGTGAAGATACTGGTAACATATGAAACTAGAAAACCTAAAGAATCCATCGTTACATGTCTTACTAGATTGTCAGGAACGAGGTTGAATAACGGTCCAAAGCTGGACTAAATTTTGGCGAGGAAAAATTGGAATCGTATAAATGTGCTATTGTCTCCTATTCTAAAAAATATGTTTGAATATTTCTGCATACTGGGGTCCCTAAACAGTCTTGAATTACATCAATTGGGTATCACTGTAAAGCTGAGACTGTTGTGGATCCAATGAGCCCAACTGTATTCATGTGTGATGATGTTAGTCCCCATAGGAGACATTTCATTGACCTCACTGTATCAAACGACCTGTGGTGACCTCTAGGATAATCACAGCCTCATGAAACTTTACAGCCACAAACTAGAGACAAACTAGAGACCTAGAGCATTCAGAGGATGGATGGATCAAACTAGAGACCTAGAGCATTCAGAGGATGGATGGATCAGACTAGAGACCTAGAGCATTCAGAGGATGGATGGATCAAACTAGAGACCTAGAACATTCAGAGGATGGATGGATCAGACCAGAGACCTAGAGACCTTGCAGAAATCTCCAAATGACAAAAGTTTTTGATCCCAAATCCCAGCATGTCTTTTTCTACGGTGTTCTTCAAGGTCTTGGTGTCTTAATGTGGTAATTTGGAGGGATTATTGATAATTTTGATCAATTCTTTAAAGGTTAAAAATGGTTAAATTTAGCACCAAATCCGTGGAACAAACGGTATCAACCCAAACATTGCTGTAACAACTTATGAGACATAATAGAGCATACACACAGCGCTGAGCTGCATCTCAAATTAATCTTCAGGTTCCAGCTTTCAGATGATGTACACCACTTCTATGTGACATCTACTGTTGACCTGCTGTCTCCCCCTAAAAACCCCCTGGACCCCCCTAAAGAAGACTATAACGGGTCTATTGTGGGTCTCAGAGGTCCGTATGGAATCGATAAGGGATTGAGAGCATGTGAAAGTCTGGAGGTTTATGTTCATGTAACATACATGTACGGTAAAGAAACGTGGCTATTCTCCGGAGCAAACAGAGTACAGTATGTTGTCATTTAGTGGCCTCGGAGGAGCAGTGATGGATTTGATGTTTTCCACCATTGGACCTTGCACGTTTACACTGAAGAGCCATTTGCTCCCAAGGCCTCATGGGAAAAACGTTCATGACAGGCACACGCCGCTCAACACTCAGAACATCCTGTCCTTCATACTGCAGCTCTGGAAATAGGATGTTGTTTGTGTGCGTGTGCTGCTGGGCCCACTGGTTCACCATTAGGTGGATTATATACAAATTGATTTTGTGGTATGTACACAAATTACAGTGCATTACTCTTTAGTATACCTATACTGTAGCTACGAATGGTGTATGGAAACATCTTGCACATAGCTGTCTGTGTTTGTGCTGAGACCTGTTTGCATTTCCAGATGCCTGAGGCAGAATTTAATACATGACTGTTACACACACACTAACTAACACACCGCCTGTCTCCGAGCCGCTGTGATATGCATACAAACACACACCTGTTGAGTTAAGTAGCACACTAAAATGCGCGCCGCTCCTTTATTCTCAGCCACCATCAGTCATCTGACGAGACTCAGACATCTGGGATGTAGCGAGACTACCTGAAGATCAGCCACCTTCCGTCTCTCGTCGTGTTTCACGTCTCAAAGATCTCTCGTGAAATCGGACGCTTCACTGAAAACAGAGATATACTTCTATAGTCGAGCACTGCCAATCCTGCAGCGGACCCCGGTTGGACACGGTTGCTAGGCGATCTGTGATGCAACTGCAGGGACTCCGTGCACATTTGTATGCAACGGCGTGTTTGACTGGTGTAATTCCTGGCAGCTCTGCCTTCTTTACAATTCTCCTTCTCCTCCTTTCTTTCTTTGCTTTAATCCGGAGGCATGTTTTTCTCTGGGCCGTCCATTTGCCTCTGGAAAAATGTGTGTATATGTGTGTGTGTGTGTGTGTGTGTGCACTCTGCTTGCCTCCATTATGGGGCCTGGGTGGCTGATTAGCTCTCAGACACAATATGGCCAGAGACAGAATGGGCCATTGATTCCCCCAGCAGAGCCAAAATGGCTGCTCTGGTACAACTTGACACCATCTGAGTGGCTGGTTCCCCTGAGTGTGAGAGTGTGTGTGTGTGTGTGTGTGTGAGTGTTTGTGTGTGTGTGTGTGTGTGTGACATGAAATAGATAATGAGGAGAAAGAAGGACCGAACAAAAACAGACTATGAGTCAGTGTGTGTTTTAGGGTGTAACACTACGTTAGATAGCAGCTTAGATAACCTCTGTTGCTGCTTTATACATGTTGGTGAAGTCCCAGATATGTCAGAGACCCAAAACGCTGTCGTGTCTGGGTTCGTAACGTCACCCGGCGGCAAGCTGTATTCACATACACTGACTGTATCTAGCAGCCTCACTCTCTCTCTACTGTGGTTTGAACCCATAATAATAATAATAATAATACAATAAACAGATCAAAATGATGCTGAAATAACTATATGATGATGCTGATTAGTAAAAACTCTTTGCTTTGTTTCGTGTGTTACCATGACGACAAGCAGACGACTTCTAAAATGCTTGTTTTCTGAATGGAGTCTGGATGGATCAGAGCCAGGCTACGCAGCTGCTCCATCAACACTCAACATGACGTCATCTAGAGACGTTGTTGTTTCTACCAGAGACAGTCTGTGGTCTCTGGTCTCTGGACAGATGTGATGGACTATCGTAGCTCTGGGTGACCACAGACACATATGAGATTTATTTATCCTCCATTTCTGATTCAACAACGTCAGGACGTCAGGAAGTCAGGACGTCAGGAGGACAATCTCAACGCTGAGAGGCTTTCGCCTCAGTGTCATGCTAATATTTCAACTCCTGCGAATGCGCAAATTTGTGTCTATTTGCCTCTTTGCATTGACTTTGTATGTAATTGCGTCGGGCGAAAAGTTCGCTTCGCTCTTGGTGTGAACGTTCCGTAACAAGCATCTTCGTCTTAAGACTCCCAGCCGCTGGAACGACCTTCCAGAGGAACTGAGAGGAGCTGAACATATTGATATTTTTAGAACTAAAAACCCATCCATTTATTCTGTTTTATAATTTTATAATTTTATGTTTTTTTATTTTTAATACTTATTTTATATATCATCATCATTATATTGCTGATCATTATCTTTTTTATTCTATTTTAATTTATTAAAATATTATTATTTTAATACAATCTGCCTATTTTGTGTAGTTTTATAATTTTCATTTTATTTATTTATCATCTTAAATACCCATCTCTTATTGCTTTTCTTATTCAGTGAACTTTTATATTGGTTGTTTTGGTGTCCATTAGTCTCTAAATGCATTTTTTAACGCTCTAAATTTTTGTCAGTCGTCTGTACAGCACTTTGAATTGCATTTGACTTGTTTGAAAGGTGCTATATAAATAAAGTTCGGTGTAAAACGTAGAATGTAAACGAGCAGTGAGTTGAGTTTGATCAGCTCATCAGGATGCAGAGTGTGACGGAGGATCATGTCAGCTCAGCCAAAACCGCCAACAAAAGGCCAGTGGGAGATAAAAGGCTCCTTTCCTCCTCTTCAGCTCTCTCAATACTTCATTTATTACTGAGACCACCGCCACGCTGCTCCGCCACCCAACCACAGGGAGAACACCATTGACCAGCTCGTGTTTCACCTCACACACGGCACCTTTAAGGTCAAATTAAAGTCAGGGATATTTATCTTTATTTTCTAAACAAAGTGCTTCAAATCTCACAAAATGAGCAGTCGACGCCGACCAATAAAGACGATGACTGCAGGAGATGGCAGTAAAAACAGCCCCAGACAGACGAGGTGAATAAATAACAAGGATACCATGAAGCTTTAAAGGACTAATCATTGATTCTGGGGTGTTATAAATCCTTCATGAGCTGCTAATGAAACCTAAATCATCTTAAGGCAACAGGTTTATGTCATCCAGAGGGGGGAATAACACGAGAATAAGACACCAACAGCAGCTGAATCTGTAACGAACACATCAACAGATCATCGCTGCAAACACGAGATGAATATCTGACTGTTCAAACGTCACACATCTGTAAACCTGAAGTCAACGTATCCTCAGACAACGCTTCATATGAGATCTTTGGAGAGTTAATCCTCTTTATTTTGTGCGTTCTCCTACGAATGTTCAGGTTTAGGCAATACAATACATAAATACGGAGTGTGTTTAACGCCATTTCTTCTCCGCTCTCTGGTATGTTTCTGTGACCTGACCAGCGAGCCAATCAGCTGAAACAGGTGAAGCTCAGCGTGTTGAGCTGAAACAGGTGAAGCTCAGCGTGTTGAGCTGAACGCCGTCAGGCCGGAACGAGGAGGAAGCCGAGGAAACGTGATTAGAAGTCCACATTTCCGATCACTTACTTCTCCATTAGGGAGATTAATGAGGGCGGTGCAGGCCGGGGACGCCGGCTCCTCGCTGAAAAATGACGCTATTACCTGTTTGGGATGAAAAAAAAACACTGTGTGTGTGTGTGTGTGTGTGTGTGTGTGTGTGTGTGTGTGTTTTAGAAGCTCTTCATGGTGTACCATTCACTGCTGCTGCTGCTTTAAAAACATGTACTGTGTGGGTTTTTAAATGGCATTTAGAATAATTTACATTTTAGTATATTACACATGGTGGGTTTGGAAGGATCGTTCTAATAATTTTTAGGGATGCACCGATCTGACTTCTTCAGTCCCGATAGCGATACCTGGGCTTAATTAATAAGCTGTTTGCCTCACATGACTAAATTTAGCTAGAGTTTGGAGCGATATTTAACCTCCTTCATGACAAGCTAGTATGACATGGTAGGTACTGATGGATTCATCTGTTTTTTTTTGTTTCATATCCAGTGAAGCCATCTACAAGAATGGAATCGACCCTCCTGGACACTGCCCGGGACTGGAAGATGCAGGTTGATCTAAATCAGAAGCTCATCTTTCCGCGAGAGATTATCACAACTAGTCTCAGGCCGGAGCCGATGTTGCGGTCGACCTCTCAGAAGTTCATCGTGGAGTTAACTGTGCCATGGGAGGCAGCGGTTGATGAAGCGTATGAACACAAAAGTCTGAGGTATGCAGAAATAGCAGCCGAGGCAGAACAAGGCGGCTGGGCACCTGGGGACGCCAGGTGTTGCTGTTGAGCCCTCTGGAGGTGTCGTGGGCCAATCAATGAAACACCGATGACGGTGCCCACCTGATGACCCTGATGTAGTGATTACCCCTATCCCCACTCACAACATCAATTGTGGATTATTACTATTATTTACAAATGAGCACACATTTCTTAACCTCTCTCTGTCTAAAATAAATATAAATGATATTTATAATGAAATGAAATGGCCATTATGAAAGGCAAACTCTATGTAGAAAGAAAGGACACGCGTGAATCACGCAGCTGCCACGCCACGCACGCGCTCCTGACGTTCCCGGTGTGTACGAAGCGTCACACAACAATTCATATATCTCTTAAAAAGTTATTTCTCATTTTTTGTGCTTGCGTTCTCCTACAAATGTCTACAAGAACAACGTTCACAGGAAACATGGTTCTGTATAGGAAAAGATGGCGGTTTGGGTTACTTAAATACGGAAGTTACGTGACAAGTAAATCAACGTTGACTTATTGCCTCACACGGGGCACCAATATAGAATAGAGACTTTATTGTCATTGTCATTGAAAACAACAAAAAACAGTTTAGCAGCTCCTGGCAGTAAAAGAATGAACAAACAGCCTGTTAGATTCACTTCCTCTCTTCATCAGCATCATGCTTCATGTCTGCAGTATTTTCTTTGACCTGCTCTGACCACTGTGTTTCTGAACGCCTCGCTGAGATTCTACTCTTTCAGCTCTGCATGCTGGGATAGTTTCAACAGCATACAGACCTCTGAAAAGACTCACTAGATGTGTTCAGAAAGTCTAAATTTGATATTAAACTCTCCTTACACCGCAAAATATGAATATTACAAAGATTACAAAAGAGTCATTACATAAACTTTTAAATCCTACTTTGACCTTTTTTAAATTATGGTTCCAGTTTGATGAATTGTAAATGTTATTTTACCTTGTAGAAAAGACCTGAACTACTCTCCATTAAACACACACACACACACACACACACACACATGTAGTATATTGTACATGATAGAAAACATTGTCTGGATGTCAGCGTGTTCATGTTGCCGATGACCTTCTGTGATTTGAGAGAACGTACACGAGGGAGCTGAGGGTCGTGTTCTGCAGCTCGGCTCATTATCCGATCAACGAGATGTTGGACCGAAGGATGAATGTTAAGGTGGGCTTTTAAAAATAAGCCTCCATTCAACCCGCCGTCCCTCATACAGCGGCAGCTGTCCTCTTTCTCTGAGCGATGAATGAAGCATGTTTCATCCCGTGTGAAAAGACTGAAATGGTAAATGTGTTCTTGGACAGAAAATGGGCTGAAAAACATGTCCTGGTTATTGAAACGAACAAAGAAAAAAGAACACGTGCTGGGTATGAAATAATCCGGTGTAAGGACACGTTGAAAAATAAGCAGGGAAAAAAGAAAATAGGTTTGAAGGAAAACGCTGGGGGAGAGGAGTTCTAATAAAAGTAGATGAAGCAGGAGAAGAGACAGAACGACAGAGGAGAAGGTGAATGAAAGATAAAAAAAAGTAGTTTATAATTCTGACTTCCTGCTGCTGTTCTTCTATGGAGGAGGACGGTGTTGATACTGATCAGCCCAGTCATCAGGAAACAAGGTTGGCTTTGGACTTTTCTGCAAACTAGGAAGACGTTGAATGTCGACGTTTTTGCATTTGGTCGGAGCGAGTGACGTAGTTTAAAGAGCGAAATGAGACACAGAGCGCAGGAGGGAGGGGAGGTGTACAAACGTAGTAGTTTTAAGCCCAACCATGTAGCTCTCCCGATCTTCTTCAGGTCAGGATGATGGGACCAACTCCGCTTCATTTTGAGTCAGGAAAAACATATTAATGAAACTGATCTTCTCCATCGACCGGGTTGTAATGGTTAAACTATAAAAGCCTGCATGGCTGGAATGTTCTGCTGTCCACATACTTTTGGCCAGGTAGTATACTTTCCTTTCCATGTATGCACACGATCATCCATCCCTGATTAATCGCTGTGATAATAAAGTGTTGGAACGCCCCCCCCCCCCCCCCCCCCCCCCACACACACACCAGATGTTCAATGAGCCGCCATCATCACAGTTTCATCACCTGGAAATAATTCTTCCTCTTCCAGACTTCAGCCTGACTCTGACTCTCCAGCACATCAGCTGACTAATCGCTTACATGCACGTCGAGCATGTAACATGCGTTACCAATAAAGTGACGCGTGTGCAGGTTTTGATTGCGATCTCTCGCTCAAGGTGAGACTATACGAGCCTAATCTGCTTAATGACGTGCACAGTGGCAGACGGCAGCAGCAGAGCCGTGCACGTGTGAGGTTATTATTACAGATTCACACGTGCGTTTTACATGTTTGTCACACCACAGATGAATGTGTGAGAGATTGAAATCAGTCAAGTGAGAGTGACTGTAAATTGAAAACGGAGGGCGGAGGTGAAGAAGAAGAGGAGGAGGAGGAAGAGGAGGAAGCTGCTGAGGAGGAGGAGGAGGAGTTTACTAACTAGTTTACTAGTTTCATATGATACCAGTATCTTCACTCTAGCTTTAAAACTGAGCCGCTACAACCTCCAAAGATTGAATAGCGTCCGGGCCAGACTCACGTGCATTGGTATTTTCTTCCACCCCTAAACGTAGCTTTCTAAATAACTCAACAACACAAACAGCGATCTCCAGGTTGGTTGTTGTAACTTAACTAACTCAACGTTGACTCTCGGTTTAACACAAGACACAAACACCAGTGTCCTGGGTGAAAGTCTTGTGTTTTCTGACCCATTCATCCACCCAGATCTCCTCCATACGCAGACTTTATCGCTCTTTATACCACATCACCTGACTTCCTCCGTTACTCCGGCCGTAGTTTGGCGCGTGGGGTTGTATTCGGTGAGTTGGGAGTGAGAACGGGTTGACTCAGAGTATGGAATGAACGATACTGAATGAAACCTGACTGTCATGAATATGGTACTACATCAGAGCAGACTCCACCCCCCCTCTGACCTTGACTTAAAGGTCATCCAGCAGGTGTGAGCGTGACACTCAACATGCAGACTACAAAGACAGGAAGTTGTTCCAGAGGGTGTGTGATTGCCCGTCGGCGGTGCAGCAGCAGCCATCTGGCTAATGGGTAAACAAAGGCACTGATTAGAGTCCTGCTAACATCACTAACATCACTAATAAATACATCTCACCCCCTTTAACAAGCAGCAGCATGTCAACGGGTCATTACTAACTACTAATGCTGTGCAGCCAAACTTTGTTCAAACCCACAGAGCTTTAATTCAGATTCTAGTGGAGATCCAAAAGTCTCCAAAGACACCAAACTTGCCAGGCTGGATGTCTATTTTAGGGACTTGTGCAGCCATAAAAACGTGATCTGAATTTAGCGTAAACATCACGTAGCTTCAGTTAAGAGCTGTGTGAAATAAGATGATTTTAAAAACCTTATAACTACTTCAATGTTTTACAGAGATATTAGAAATCATTCTCCCGTCTCTCGGCCCTGACATGATTCACTGAGTGTCCACTTGGAGACGGACTCGAGTCATTGCGTGCAGCTGTGTTGGAATCAGAGACGGCGTTCAGGGTGAAGCCGGTGGAGGCAGCCGATCGGAGAGGGAACCAGATTAGAGGAGCTGCTATCAGCCAACACAAAGCCATCAGAGGGATTTCCTCCGATGGACAGATAGAGAGAAATCCTCTTCCAGTGGAGGAGAATGTGGAGCCTCACTGGACGGAGTGGTGAGGAAGAGGTGAGGAAGAGATACAGGATGATAGAGAGGCTTTCTAGTTACACTAAATACACTATACTAATGAATACTATAGAGCAGGGACGATTCACTCGTCTCCTGATTCCATACTATCACCATACTTGGGTGCCGATTTGATATGTATTGTGATTCCATATTCTGATTTATTGTGATTTTTGTCAACTGACCAACTAGACCATGGGAACAAGTTGAATCAGACACTTCTAGGGACTTTTACTTTGGTAAATATCTAAATTAATCCAGTAAAAATGTTAGATTTTCAGCATGTATGTAGTCAGAGACGTCCTGAAGTGAAGAATTATTTATTATATTTTTCCCAGCAACCCAAAAATCAAAGAATAAAGACATTTCCCTCACAGATTAGTGGTGTTTTCTTTTTAATTTATTAGGGACATGTAATGTTTTATACTTCTGGTGAATATAATCCATCAGTCTGATTTCCATAGATGTATTTTGTTAATACAGTTCCCTTTGTTAACACCTTATTTTGAAAAACCAAAATATGTAACTTCTCCAAGGTGGTCTCTAGCTCTCCCGTCAGCTCCGTTCTCTTTATCCATCCATGGTCAGCTCCATCGGGGCCGTTTCAATGCAGAGAACACAAATGTCAGTATCTGGGTGCTCTACAGTCGTAGCGTCGGCCCATTTGACCACGGAGATGAGAGTGACGGCCGGCTTGACCTCAACGTTACCGCCATACCATAACGAGTTAGCATGCAGCTTTAGCTCTGCTCTGTCTAGCTCTGCTTTTCCTGTCAATGTGTGAAACCCAAAGTGTTTCCATCCTTTACTGGATGTGTAGTGTTTACCACACTGGATTTAACAGGTGAGGGTGCAGGTCGTATCCACGCTGACACTTCAACGCTTTAGACTCTCTGAGCTTTGTTTTGATTGACGGATACGGAACGGATATGACGTCACGTTACTCAGACTACCACAATAAAAGCGTTAACTTCCTTCTACCTCCACATAGACTCAGATGAAGCAGATATATCAATTCTGGCAAGTAAAAAAGGCCGCGGTGGAAGAAACAACACCGTCTACAGCCAGGCTAACATGCTAAGGATAAGCAGGTAATATTTGTTTGAGAGATGCATCCGTTTGTTTCAGGTTTCACAAGCTGTTTTTTGGCTGAATCATGTCTTATGGATGTAGTTACTGTATTTCTTCAGATCATGCTGTTGATAACTGAACTATAATAACCTCTTATTGGTCTTCAGATTGTAGTTTTTCTGTTTAACGTTTTGACCGGTGAAAAGCAGAATGTAACATTCACATCTTCACCGTTTTAAAAGTAACCGAGCATCAACTTAACAAGTGAAATATCAATAATTAACAAGTGAAAACATCTCTTTAGACTTGCTCGTAGGTATGTTTCTGCCCTCGTGCTGTCAGCTGCTGTGTTTCCTACCATGTAAAGCTCATTGTACCAGTTTCAAGACGTGCATCCATTCATAAGAAGTATAATTGCGGAGATGCTCACAGCTGTCGGAGCACGCAACCAACGCTAAGCTACAGCAGTTTTCACTAGTTTCACGCAAGGCTGCTTTTAATAGCTGCTTCTCGACCAGCTGCCCACTGGGACAAATAAAACTTCAACTTCAAAGTGCAAGTGAGCAAAATAGAGATGGAGAGAGAGAAACAGAAACAGACAGAGAGAAAGCTCCCGGACGTACGGCTGATTTAAATAAGCGAGTCGGGTGCAGACGTAGAGGGATTACAACTCCAACTCCCCTCGTCTCACTACTCAAGAATCAGAGGTGGAAAAGAAGAGAGGAAGTCAGAGGGGTTACTTTTGTTTTTAAATTCAACATGTTGCTTTTGTTGCAGGACGAGACCGGCTGTGTGTTTCCACTGCTTTAATCTTTCAACCCGATGACTTCCTGCCCTCCGTTCATCCCTCCATCAGAACAGGAGACGAGGTCGATGATGAATCACTCGGCTTTAAATTTGGACGTTGAAGGTTTTGGACAATTTCACAGAAACAGAAAGTGCGTATCCGACCCTCCTGTAGTTCTTGATGTGCTGTCGGAGCGCGCTCAGACACGAGATGGAAAACACAAATGCACACATAATAGACCTATTCCTGAAGCACTCAACCTCACTGCTCACAGCAGAATAATGCCTCACAGGATACTCATGTTTTCCAATTCTTCCTCTCCGGCTGTCGCTCCAATCTCGTCACATTTTCTTTAACTTTAACACCAATAACTGTCAAACAGAAACATCCTATCAAAATAAGAGCTCTTCACACAGCAGCAGTACTTCCTGTTTCCTGGTTAACGTTCTTTCTCAAACAGAGAATGGGGGTGTGGTTAATAGTCAGACGTAATTCATCACCATGGCAACCAGATTGCATTCCAGTTTATATGAATTTACTGTTTATCAGCCCACAAATGAGACCAGAATTATCTCAACAACACCGTCTCTCTCTCTCTCTCCCTCTTCTTTACTGTCTCCTCCTGGCGAGGCGGCCGTCTGGTCTGCTGCTGCACCGAGGAGCTGCACCGCCGCCCACAGCGCCAGGGATGCACCAATCTGACATTTTGAGTCCCGATACCGACGGAGATTAGAAATATAAATTATTTTTGATTTCAAAATTGAGAACTTGACATGCACAATCCCGTTTTCAAGGGGGTCCTCAAACTATACTCCAGCAACTTAGTAAAAGATTAACAGGAATTAAAAACCCGGTATTTAATGTGCATATTATATAAATATAGATTTAAATTGAATACATCGGCCCCATCGTCACCGAAACCCGATCCACTTATTTGAGTCAGCATTGGCCTGCTATTCGATCCGGTATCCGCGCACCGGAGGACGGATAGACATGTTGCTGAGGTTACCGCTGTTTGAAATGAAGACATTTGGAGGTTCACCGTCCACCAGCACCGGCCGCTCTCTCTCCTCAGCTCCAGCACCGACACCGACACCGACACCAGGCTGCTCTCTCTCCTCAGCTCCAGCACCGACACCGACACCGACACCGACACCGACACCAGGCTGCTCTCTCTCCTCAGCTCCAGCACCGACACCGACACTGACACCGACACCGGGCCGCTCTCTCTCCTCAGCTCCAGCACCGACACCGACACCGACACCGACACCAGGCTGCTCTCTCTCCTCAGCTCCAGCACCGACACCGACACCGACACCGGGCCGCTCTGAGATTCCTTTATTTCTCTAACGGGACTTTTCTCTCGTTTTCTCTTGAACTGGAAGTTGTGCTCCCGTCGTTCGGACCTGTTAGAGGCCTGCAAACCTCCGGCATTGGCTGCTTTCTGTTAATCTATATCCAGCAGGAGGAGACGGTAAAGAAGAGAGCGAGAGAGAGACAGTCAGTGTGTTGTGTTTCCTAACTAACTAGGACTACAGCTACTACAGCTTACTAAAGCTAACTAGCTAATTAGAAAGCATGCAGAGTGAACCTGCAGCTTAGAGGATGACCTTTGACCTGCAGCTTCTACTATAGTCAGATGTCATATTCACATTTTACCAACAACCTTTTTTTTTTTTTTAAGTTTGAGCAAAAAATGAAGTTATTTTTCAACAAAAAAAGTCAAACAGTGTGTCTAATCATCTTAGTCAGGAAATGACTCAAATAAAAAATATAGAAAAATATAGAAATGCCAAAATAGACTGGAGGGGGGGCTTTAAAATGCGTCCCTGCTTACATGGCGGCTCACATCAGATTGCAGCAGCGCGTCAGGACGCCACGGAGCAGTTCCAGGACGGGTGTTAATACGTGACATTTACCCTTAAGGTAAATTCACGAGGAAACTGCAGACTCGTTGTGAACGCTGAGTGGAAACACGGCTCGTTCATTTTTCAAAAGTCGGATTTACAAAAAGACCCTTGAGTCAAAGAGGAGAAAAAGAAAAAGTGAAACCTGCTTCCAGCTGAACACATTCTGGAAGTTTTCAACTTTCACACTCCTTGACTCGAGGGCCTTTCTCGGGATCCAACTTTTAAAACCCATGCACGCAAAACTGTCTTAGAAAAACTGAAAAAGAGAAAAGGCAAGGTCAGACACAGCTGCAGAAGATAAAAAATAAAGAAAAGAAAAATAACACAGAGAAAAAACAAGTCTGTGACCATCAGCGTAAACACAGACTTCACATCCAGCAGCAGAACATCCAGGAGCTCCAGGAGCTCCGGGCTCCTGTCAGCCGTGTCCCCCCCCAGCACCGGAGCTCCCGGCTCGGGTTAGAGGCAAGGCCACGCCAGCCTGCATCTGGACAAACAACACGCCGAGGCTGTGTTTACACCGACCGCTACAACGGACACAGTTCACACTCTTTTCCTCAGCGCGTGGCACAGATGTGTGATGTGGGATGTTTCACATCTGTTGAGGCCAAGTTCATGTGTATATAAAATAAAACTTTCTTGAACGTGACTCTGAGCCGCCCGCGGCAGACTTTACACACAAACACAGATACCGTATGTACACACACACTCTGCACAGAAAGGTCAAAGGTCGACACAGTAAAAATCACTAGCCCAGGGCCGCGGTCATACACTGAACACACGCACACACACACAGCCTATAGAGGCCAAAAGGTCCTTTCTGTCTAATTCCAGGAATAATTGGTTTGACTCTGAACTTAAATGAGGTGCTGACATTCAGCCGGTTAGCAGAGCAGCTTCTCACCGTCCACGTGTTACCACTTTATCACCACCCGGAGATGTTTACAGGCGAGGAGCACATTCACTCACGTGATGTAATTACAGGAACATCCACTTGTTCTACAGCTCAGGTTAAAGGTCGTGAACTCTGGGCAGTTTTCACTCCCTTTATGGACGAGTTACTACACATCATGAGGCCTTTGCATTAGGCAGGGGTCAGGGGTCAGGGGTCAGGGCTCAGCAACCTTTACTATCAAAAGAAAAAACAATCTTTCTGGAGCCGCTAAACATTTGATTAGTCTAAGTATATAGTATATCAGTCTAATGCAGTGAGGGCCAAAGAGACAATGTACTACGGAGTATTAGGGCCACATTGAGAGAAACAACATCTGAGATTTACACAATAAAGTCATAACTTTACGAGAAAACAAGTCGGAATGTTACGAGAATAAAGTTATAACTTAACGAGAAAACAAAGTCGTATTACGAGAATAAAGTCATATAGTTTACGAAAAAAAAGTGTATTATGTGTCGTTCAGTGTGTGAAATCTGACTCCTGCTACTCTGAGCTGAAACTCTGTACGGAGCAGACACTTTCACTTTCAGTTTGTAGCGTCCGTCGTCCGACTATCTATTAATAACACAGCGCTGATGTGCCAAAATGAACTAAATAGCTTTTATTTATACAAAAAAAGCAAAATGTTGGTGGAAGCGGAGGACCAGTAACGTTATCGGTGTATGCCCGAAAAACCGTGTAACACCAGTAACACCAGTAACACCGACTATCGCGGCTAGCCTACACCAAGAACGTATTTTCTATATGTTCGTGCAAAATGCAAAAAATCACAACACAAGACTAAACTGATTTAATGACGTTGGTGTGATGGATAGCGCTAGTCCCAAACAGGTCTAATATTAGTAATAAGTTATCGTTTAGCTGTTTATAGAGCTCGTTCACTGCTGTCTGATCTTTCGTTTGCTTTGCAACCATCCCCGACTCCAAGCTGTTCTGATCTCTGGATTCTTTTATTTCTTTATGGTAAAGTGTTTGTGGAGGGAGACGAAGTGAATATTTATCAGACACCCTTTTAGATGATGATGTTTGCACGGACGGTGGCTCTGAGTGGTCAAACTAACTCTTTTCTCTTTTGACAAATGTGGAAAAAAAGCAGAAAATCGAACCTGTTCTGAAAACGTTAATGACGGACAAAGGTTTGTGAGTCGGTGTGTGAACACGACGGACACAAAGTGCGGTGGTATTTATCTGTAAACTCAAGACAACTGAGACTTGGTGTGTAGAGGTCTTTACTCAGCCACGTTGGATCATTTAGTAGCTTCTTCTTTAATGTGTAGAAAGTGTTGTTGCATGTTCGAGGAGGAAACGAGCAGAAGTCTGAATGATGGCCGGTCACCAGGAGAATTTGGAGAGCAGCATGCAAACAGCTTCCCAGCCTTCTTGCTCATTTCTGGGCCAAAAAAAAAAAGGTTGAGAAATCACATCCTCATCTCAGTGTTCCCTCCTCAGACGACGGATATCGGCTGACTGGGCGGTTACCTGGCAGGTGAATGAGTCTCCTCTCTGCAGGAGTCCACAGACAAACAGCCTCATTTACATCCACACTCAGAAGCCTGCAACGTTCTGCAGAAATAGTCGGGTCAGAGAGCCGACTCTCTCGCTGCGGGAGACCAATTACACATCGACACCGGACTCCAGCCGTCTCCTCTGACTCTCTGGTTCTGCTTCTCGGCTCTTACCTGCTTCACATCCGTCTGCACCTTTAAAATACAGCAGTCTGCTGTCAGAAATAAACAACCGTTCAAGTTTCTCACCACAAAACCACCGTCCTTTCACTGATCTGTTAATTCTCCTCTGATTCATCTCTCCACGTTTCCTCCGAACAAACTCACTTCACTATCTGGATCTTTAGTTCTTCTGTAATATTCTGTTTTCTAAGGAAAACACAGAATAATAATCTTTAAACAATTGGTCAAGTTTGTGTGTCAAATAAGTAAGTCAGGGGATAATGTCCAACAAGGTGTCCATTATCAGAACCGTCTGATACGCAGCAGAGGACATTCATACCAGCCCAGTCCCCAGGAAAAACATGTTGGCATTGGACATTTCTGCAAACCAGGGATACGTTGAATATTTTTGCATTTGGTCGGAGCAAGTGACATACTGTAGTACAAAGAGTGAAAAGAGACACACATAGGTGGGATGGAGGTGGATGGGTCCAATCAAAAACAAGGCTTTCCTCTAGGAGACTGCTGTTCTTCTTGTCACGTGTTCACAACGTTCAGCGTCATCTTCACTGTACAATGTAGTTATTTTAAGCCCAACCATGTAGTTCTTTCCTAAACTCTAGTGGTTTGTTGCGTTGTTTCTAGAGCTGTTAAAATATTTAATCATGAGTAATCACAAATTAATCGCACATTTCTGTTCATAATGAACCTTAAAGGGAGATTAGTCAAGTATTTATACTCTTATCAACATGGGAGTGGACTAATATGCTGCTTTATGTAAATGTATGTATATATTTATTATTGTAAATCAATCAACAACACAAAACAATGTCAGATATTGTCCAGAAACCCTCACAGGTACTGCATTTAGCATAAAACAATATGCTCCAATCATAACATAATCATAACATCTGGAGGTCAGAGGTCAAGGGACACCTTTGAAAATGACCATGACAGTTTATCCTCGCCAACATTTAGTGTCAGTTCAGAACGTTATTTAACCTCCTTCATGACCAGCTAGTCTGACATGATTGGTACCGATGGATTCATCAGGTTTTATAGTTTCATATGATACCAGTAGTAGTAGTAGTAATAGTAGTAGTGGTAGTAGTAGTAGTAGTAGTAGTAGTAGTAGTAGTACTGTGGTTGGTACTGATGGATTCATCAGGTTTTCTTTCTACCAAACAAACAAAAGAGTGCCACCTAAAGAAAGTGAATAAATAAGGAAATACTTCCACAGATCTGAATTCCAGTGCAGAAACACTAACAGCAGTGCAGAATACAAAAAAACTTGATTCAAGCAAATCTCTCCTCTCCGCTCTGTTTTTGTCATCTTAAATCCTCCCCGGCTGTTAGCCCAAGTGCTCAGATGGAAATGATGACCAGAATAAATCTTTTCTTCCAGCCACCTCCCATCACTATTCGGTGTCCTTGGGGGGAAATAAAACCTCTTGAAACGGCGCTGCCCATTCTGAGAACACAGAGAGGTTTGCTGAAGGTTGGAGGAGCTGAGCTTCACATAAGCACTCTACAGGATTGGCCTCCTCGCCACCTGGACTCCAAACGTCCTCTCGAGTGGAGCGCCAAGGTCACGTTCTCCGGCGTACGGATGAGGCTGAGATTGGGTAGTTATTATTGTGAAAGAAATCAGTGGATTTTCCGGGCATAAACAATCCTTCTGCTTCTGTTGTGCATACCAATGTGAGAAAAGGTTCAAACAACAAATGACTCCTCGTCCTACCAATAGTTTTACATATTCTAGTCCATTTACTACAGATCATTATCCTGCTAACCATGTTACTGTGTCTTAGTTTAAATGCATTTTTTCTATCTTTCCGAGTGTGTTTTGGTCGCCTGAAAATGTCTTATTCAGCGTTCAGTTGTACGTAGCTCCGGCCTGTATTGTCACGGACAAAAACCAAGATAGAGAAGGACAAAAACCAAGATAGAGAAGGACAAAAACCAAGATAGAGAAGGACAAAAACCACGATGGAGACGGACAAAAACCAAGATAGAGAAGGACAAAAACCAAGATAGAGAAGGACAAAAACCAAGATAGAGAAGGACAAAAACCACGATGGAGACGGACAAAAACCACGATGGAGACGGACAAAAACCAAGATAGAGAAGGACAAAAACCAAGATAGAGAAGGACAAAAACCACGATGGAGACGGACAAAAACCACGATGGAGACGGACAAAAACCAAGATAGAGAAGGACAAAAACCAAGATAGAGAAGGACAAAAACCACGATGGAGAAGGACAAAAACCACGATGGAGACGGACAAAAACCAAGATAGAGAAGGACAAAAACCAAGATAGAGAAGGACAAAAACCACGATGGAGACGGACAAAAACCAAGATAGAGAAGGACAAAAACCAAGATAGAGAAGGACAAAAACCAAGATAGAGAAGGACAAAAACCACGATGGAGACGGACAAAAACCAAGATAGAGAAGGACAAAAACCACGATGGAGACGGACAAAGTGCGGAACTCCTGGCTTCAAAACCGTAGTCCACAATCCAACGGGTGACGTCACGGTGACTACGTCCACTTCTTATATTCAGTCTACGGTTGCTCTCCTACAACAGTCAGACTCAGATTAAAAAAAGATGAAAATCGATGCAGCAGTTCAGTTTCTTCCACACATTCTACTTCCTTGTCAAAACCTGACGCCTACATCTCGACCTCCATCTCGACCTTCACCTCGACCTTCACCTGGACCACTGACAGATTCAGGTGTGTTATGCTCGCAGCAGCTAACGTATCCTGGAGCCTCCAGCCTCAGCAGAGGTCTGGTTGGTTCTGACTCCACACCCACAGATGTTACTCATTTTGAAACCACACCGCCTCACACAGCTCCCTCTGGAGATCCACCAGGCTTTACACAACATAATGCAGCCGTACGTGGAAACACAGCGCAGACTGTCAGGACGTGTCACTGTGTTGGTAAATCTGTACATTTAATCTCCCCGCAGGTTATCGCTTTGTTGGGAGCTTTTTATTAAAACCATTTAAAAACAACGTGTGGTGTCAGATGATAAATGTCTTCAATCATCAGCTGGTTATTAAAGAGGGAAATGACCTCCGAGCTTCACGTCTTCATTCAGCCTGTCAGAGTAACGTCTCTACTAGTGTCTCTCCTGCCTTCTCATCATCACTCCACCTCTTCTTTCATTCTCTCTCAGACTTCCTCTTCCTGTCTTCCCGACATGCTGACCCCTTCTGTGTTCTTTACCTCCCTCCTCTCTTTTCTTTTCCTCCTGGCCCTCCCTCCAGTCTCCAGTCCATTACTTCTCCTCCTCTTCTTTGTTTGCACTATTCATTTCTCCCCTCACTAATTCCTCTTTCTGACCTCTTCATTGTTTCATATCCGGCGCTGCGTTACCATCGTGTCTTTCTTCTTTTCCTCCCAATTGTTTTTCCCGTCTTGTGCCTTTTTAATCATTGCTCTTTCTTTCTTTCTTTATTATCTTCTCCGAGCAGCTTGTGTGTTTTTTGGGGTTTTTGTTTTGTCTGTTTCTTTATCGGAGTCTCAGCAGAATGAATCCTGTAAACAGATTTCAGTGACATTTGGAGTAAAAGTTCAGTCATTGGTCAGAGGAGCACCGGAGCTGACACTATCTGGAGTCATCATCTATTCTATCAGTTAACTGTCTTATTCTACATAAAGCGCTCTAGAAGGAGGCGTCTGTTTCCAGGTGTTGGGGGGTGCTACTGCAGATGTTTTGTTTTAAAAGTATTTAGTAAAGCAAGGGGAGCTGTGTGGCGTCGGATACATGTTGTCAAGTGATGTCACTTGAGTCAGCGATGGTTGAAGACTACAAGATGTCTAAAGATGTGATGGTTTTAGGTTCTCATGTGAGAGCTTTTGCTGCTTTTTGTGATCTTATATCAAAGTAAATTGAATATTTGGGTGTTTAGTTGTTTTATCTACGAGGACATGGACGTATTTTCAGCGATTGAAAATGCCAAATTCAGACGGATGACACTGCAGCATTTAAATCTATCCAGTGTTCTCATGTTTATAATGTTTCATAATCATGTATCTCATCATCTTGTATATCTCTCTCTGTTCTTTGTTAACATGGCGACTGTCTGTATTTGGTTTCTCTTTACAGCTTCACTCTCATATCTCTACTGTATCTATCCATCGCCCACCCTTCTCTCTCTCTCTCTCTCTCTCTCTCTGTGTTTTTCACACCACCACCCTCCGTGTCACGTCTCCACCTCGGTCTCAGTGCTGTTGTTTGTGCTGAGGGCTACAGAGGCAGAGGCGGAGCAGGGAGAGAAGGGAGAGCAGGGAGAGAAGGGGAGGCCGGCAGATGAATCAGCCGGCTGGAGGGCAGATAACCACGGTTGTAGTCCGAGAAGAGGAGAAGAGGAGGAGAGGCGTTTCGGAGGCCTGCAGGCCTTCACACACACAGAGAGACACACAGCGAGGAACAGACAGAGAGACACACAGCGAGCAACAGACAGAGAGACACACAGCGAGCAACAGACAGAGAGACACACAGCGAGGAACAGACAGAGAGACACACAGCGAGCAACAGACAGAGAGACACACAGCGAGCAACAGACAGAGAGACACACAGCGAGGAACAGACAGAGAGACACACAGCGAGCAACAGACAGAGAGACACACAGCGAGGAACAGACAGAGAGACACACAGCGAGCAACAGACAGAGAGACACACAGCGAGGAACAGACAGAGAGACACACAGCGAGCAACAGACAGAGAGACACACAGCGAGGAACAGACAGAGAGACACACAGCGAGGAACAGACAGAGAGACACACAGCGAGGAACAGACAGAGAGACACACAGCGAGGAACAGACAGAGAGAAGCACTGATGCTTTTAATGTGCTTGTATTTTTATCACTGCAACCAACTTCCCTAAAATCACTTTGGAGTCCGATGATTTGATCATCTATGTGTTGCTCCAGTAGAGATTCTGCTGCCGCTGCTTGGAGCGCAGATGTGAATAAATCAGTGCTCTGATCGTGACTTCATTCGTCACAGTTTTATTTGTAAAAACAGAGTCAGACCTGAGATCTGCTGCCTCCATCTACAGTTTGAGTCCTGCTCATTCTCCATCCCTCCTGCAGTACTAACACAGCAGCAGCATCCAGAAGAAGACCGCTGGTGCTATTCTATTATTCTATAGTTTCGTTATGGTCAACAAATCAACAGTAGAGCTCCATGGCACAGATAAAGAACTGAGACCAAACTGATGTTGTAAAATGTTTGTTTCTGTTTCTGTTTTTTACTTAAAAAAATGATTAATTAAATCAAATATTTACCCAAAGTCTACGATATCCAGGTCAAGCCCCTAACATAGTCGTACTTCTCAACAGACGAGGATCCACAGAGATAACATGAGAGGATTTATCTGACAAATGGACAAACAGAAACAAGTTGAAAGACGAAGAGGCCGAGCACCAACCGGAGACTCCTTCGTTTCTCCACTAAAACCCCTTTAATTAGCTGCCTTAATTACACTGATGGCTTTCCTTTAGCCTTGGCAGGACGCAGGGCCGTTCTGGGTGGAGATCAAATTTGTTTAATTGAGCCAAAAAAGATCAATCAGCACCTCGAAGAGAGAAAACCCACAGAACCCAGTCACAGAAACACACATAAAGAAGTCTGACTCATCTCAACATCTCACAAACTCAGAGGGTCAGTCCACAGCGTGTCGCCACAGATCGTCTGTCGGAGTGGTGGAGTAGAAAGTTTAGAGGGTTGAGATGTGCTTTCTCCTCAACGCCACAATCCTCCCACTCAGTGAAAAGAAGAAACGGCTCCTAAAAGCTCCTAAATAAGGTGGACATAATGAAAGACTGCATTTTCGAACATCGTGTCCATTTCATGACATCTCAGAGGAACCGGGCTTTAACAGTTACACACACACACACACACACACACACACACACTGCTACGTTGCATTCACATCACATCTGCAGACTCTGTAGCTGTGAGGACGACGGGTTGCAGCGACTGATAGCACCATCATGAACTGTGCATCATTTGAACCCTGCTATCTGCCTCGTCTCAAGGTCCGCTCCACTGAAGATACTGGGCTAATGATATTAAAGAGCAAACACACCGTACAGTTTTGCAGCTGAGTGACATCATTTATGTCATAAAGTATAAATGTGCTTGAGGCCAATGCGTCAGTCGTCCATTAGACGCAAAAAGATGCACCCTCTCAGTGAAGGAGCCGTCTCAAAGTAGTGCTCTGATGTATATAGAATCATAACCCCTGGATCATGATACGTATCGTATCACCAGATTCCTGCCCTAGTCTCCATACACCTCTCCACCACACAGCACACACATGCAGGTGGGTGAACAGGTGGGTGAACAGGTGGGTGAACAGGTGGGTGAACAGGTGGGTGAACAGGTGCACAGCAGCGGGATTTCATTGATTATTTAAAAGTTTTTTTTTTATTTTTCTAATGTATTTTCAAAAAGGACATGTAGGGGAGCTTTACTCATTTATTTTTCATGACACAACTGGCACTGCATCCTGCCACAGCTGGACACCTCTTATAAATGAGCTTCAGTTTCCACCAACTCTCTGCAGACACTAATAAGTTAGTTAGTTAGTTGGTTGGTTGGTTGGTTGGTTGGTTGGTTGGTTGGTTGGTTGGTTGGTTGGTTAGGTAGGTAGTTAGTTAGTTAGTTAGTTAGTTAGTTAGTTAGTTAGTTAGTTAGTTGGTTAGGTAGTTGGTTAGGTAGTTAGATAAGTAGTTAGTTAGATAAGTAGTAGTATTTATTGATCCCAAATGTGGATTGTTGTTATACAGCAGGTTATCCGAGCAATGCACAGGAACAGTAAATATACATATCAACACTAGAGATATATATCTATAGTATACACAATACAAAGAATATATTAGAATACACTATTAATATACCTGACTACTACAGCTAACTTAGAAAATATAAAATATGAACACAGAATAACAGTAACTATATTATATACGTTAGCAAAGTGAGCAAGTTTTGTTTTAAAATGTAAATTAAATGAGGTAATAAATCGATGAAAGATAAATGTCTATTAGTCTGCACATCACCTCATTTAAATACAGTATGTGCATGAGGCAGCTCAGGTAGGACTATATCTCACCTGAGGTGCTTTGAGAGTTTCTTTTGGTCTTATTTCTGCAGGTCTAGCGGCCACAAACACCACGCGATATGTTTTGTGAATCCCCCCGTCAGTGTGGCGATACAGGAAGTGACATCACACTGACAGATGGGCCTGTGTGTGTGTGTGAGTCACGCTGCTGGTGTTCAGTATTATTAGTATTCCTCAGCTTCACTGCTTCTCCACCATGTAGTCGCTCTGCTGTTATAAACATGTGTACGTACAGAGCATGTGTCTGAATACTGATGAGGCGTGAAGTAGCTCCATAATATCTCATATTAACATGACAAACAGCAAAGGCCAAGGTGTGCTACACGTCTGCCTGACTGGATGTGTAACGATCAATGACGCTGTGTGTTGGTGTGTGTTGGTGTGTGTGTATGTCGTCACCTTCACATGTTCTATTTAACATGACATATGAAGTCTAATGGGGAGAAAAAGCGTGTTAGCTGCCGTTAGCCTGCCAGGCAGCCGTCAGTAACGGATGAAATACAGTCAGATATGAACTGAGGAGCGTCCTGTATTATCAGCTGCTGCTGCGGTACAGTCCAGTACTGTACTCTCTACTGTACTGTAGAGTCCAGTAAAGTCTCTGTGTTCTATTTGATCGTGTTTAATCGAATTTCCAGCAGCTGACACACACAGAGAGAGAGAGAGCTCTGGGCTGGGTTGCATCCCAGTATAGGAGCGTTGGTACTCAGCCCACCTCTGTCAGCGGAGCCCTCCGGCAGCTCCGAGACCTCCACACCCACACATCACTCCTCCTGCATGGAACGCATGTAGAGACGGTGTGGTTTGACGAGGAGCGAGGCTACAGTCTGGAGGTCCATCAGCAGTGTTACGCTGTATCCTGCCACCTGATTAGTGTTTCCCCTTCCTCTCATCTGAACCCAACCTGTCTTCTTGTTTTCACCAAAAGCTTCCTGTTATTTTTAGTCCCTGGAACTACTTTCCAAGGAACTAAAAGGGTTCCTTCAGCCCACTGTTGTCTACGTTTCCACCGCGGTCTAAAGACCTGTGAAGATTAAGACTAATGAGTCCGCCTACGTATGAAAATGCATCATGAAATGAGACGAGGAGTTGCTGGTGGTCGCAGCAGTAAAGTGACGTTCAGTGTGTCCACCTGGTTACTCTAGAACACACATTATGTGTCACTGCGACGACATTTACTGCTGCATATATTTACTGCAGCACGTTGGATGTAATGAATGAAATGAAACTAAGAGCGTCTGTCTCCACTGTAAATCATCTGTTGAGTGTTTGATGGTTATTTATTCGTGCTGTAGAACGTTAACCGCCGTGAAACAATCAGAAAATAACTTTTCTCATTCACAGCTTCGCCGCGCTACGTCTGTCTCTTTTACCATTTTGATCTCTCTCTCTTTTTCTAACTGCCTTTTTCTTAAATAAGTCGGGAAGCCGAAAGGACTGGGAATAAACCAGTTTAAATATTCTGGTCTCTAAACCGGGATAAGAGTTTATCAGGTGGAACCAGGATTCAGTGTTTACATGTGCAAATATATGTATATGTAAACAGGACAAAAATGATAAAAGTGATACTAGAGTGCATGTAAACATTCTCTCTCTCACACACACACACACACACACACAGGTTATAAGAGGAGGTTGTAGTAGCGTGTGTGTCCTCAGCGTTATCAGCACTACGGTAAACATTTGTCATTCAGCTCAACACCTCCGGCTGAATTCAGCTCACACTGCTGCAGCGCGTCACTGTCAGTATGTGTGTGTGTGTGTGTGTGTGTGTGTGTGTGTGGACACCCCATGCATACTGTATATTGTGTGAGTGTGTGTGTGTCATCACACTGCTGCTCCAATGTCACTCGGTGTTTATTGGAGGTAAAACTCTTCACTCATACTCACTGACAGCAACATAAAGCTGCCTGTCTGACCCTCCACAGCCTGTGTGTGTGTGTGTGTGTGTGTGTGTGCATGTGTGTGTGTGTGTGTGTGTGTGTGTGTGTGTGTGTGTGTGTGTGTGTATGTGTGTGTGTGTGTGTGTGTGTGTGTGTGTGTGTGTGTGTGTGTGTGTGTGTGTGTGTATGTGTGCGACTGAATGGGTCAGCAGTGAATAATGTGTGTGTGAGGTGATGTTTTAGTAATCACAAGGACGGGTCGGAGGCGGCCGGACGCTTCAACAGCAGATCTGAGAAATGTCACTCTGACAGGACAGAAAACAAACCGGCTCCATGTGTCATTTAATCATCAATAAATCTATTTGATTGATCACAAAAAACAGCCTCTACACTACATTTTAAAGTGTGAGCTACCAGACGATCTATGTGCAGGATTTGAAAGGAATCTTGATGTTGGAAGTACAATGGAAACCTCTTCTAGTGACCACAGTTACAGTGATCAACCGCTTATAAGGATCAAAAAGCTTCCCAATCATTTCTATACAAACGCTGTTTAAAGGGACTCTATGGAAGAATCAGAAATGTCTTGTTAACAGCTTCACCTGTGGCCGTTAAGTCAACTAAAGTCAGCGTCCTGTTGCTGGCGCTTGTGCTCGCTCTACATAGACATGAAGGAGCATCACTCAACACAGTGAGGAGACACACGTCAGCTAAAAGCACAAGGGATCAGAAGAGATGCTGTTGGCCAGTCTGAGCATGCTCTGGTTGTGAGCTCATCAACTACTACGCCAACTGTATATGTAACTTATTCTTTATAATACAACAATGTTTATATGATATTTCATCAGTATGCAACCCATACTCTGTATAAACAGTATGTATATGTCTCTTTATATACACCATATATCCTCATTGGTATATATTGTCTCAATCAGCACTTTACTAGTTTGCACCCTGGTACGATACAAAACTGCATCTCGTTGTACTTTTACTATGTGCAATGACAATACAGTTGAATCTAATCTAATATAACCGGCTCTAGAGCACACATGCAAACCGGTGCCCGTCTCCCTCCACGCCACTACCGGGTGATGGAGCGAGGAGCCCCGGCAAAGAGACGCCATTCTGCATGCACGCTCACGCTGCAGAGCCCACCTCCCCCCCGGTGAGGGAAAAGGCAGAAGAATCGGCACCGAGCCAGTAAATAGCAAAGCGGTCCGTTTCATTCCTCTGTATTCATGTAATAAATATGTCCATTAGACGGTAATCTGCATTAGAAATGATGCACAACAACAAAAATAATCATCCACCTCTAGTGATCAAATAGACCCGGACAGACGTGATCACTGTAAGCGGTTTCCACTGTAACCACTGTAACTCTGGGATGGATGGTCTAAAAGCAGCACATAGACTGTACCAATCTTCACCATCTCGTTTTCTACAAACATATTTCTACCATTTCATCCATATAGACACTCCGAAGCTGAGCAGCTCATCTTATCTCCCTCCTCTACTATCACAGCTCTCATAGTGCTCAACGACAGATGAGACAGGAAACAGTCACATTAAACTGCAGCTCATTTTTATGCTCTGATTTTGCAGCCTGGCTGGAAAAATGGAGGCAGCACATTGAAGTGAAACCTCGTGTCCCGGAGGGCAGCTCTGCCACACAAACCAAAGCCACCCTGAGTGATCCGGAGTCAAAGTGGATCTGTTTTAGGAGCAGAGGGACTCACAGTTACTTCTGGGTCACAGCTTTGTGTTTTTAAGGAAAAACACAACTAAAGTGTCTCTCGGTACTGAGCTGCTGTCCTGCTCAGAGGAACATGAAGAGGCGATGTGTCACCATGGTGATGCAGATGAAGGGGGTGACCTCACTGCTGCCCCGTCAGCCGGGTCACTGGAGACAATCAGGAGTCATCAGCCGAGGTGCTCCGTGACATTTCAGCCAGTCGCTAGTTTGTGAACAATACTGAACTGAAAAACAGGAGAAGAAAACATCCATGATGTGTTCCTGAACCAGAAGGGGTGTGACGATTCACTCAGCTGATTAACGCTACCTCATTAACGTCATTTATGGTTCCTTTATATCATCGGGTTCAAATCTGAAATGTTGCCAAAAAAGGCGTGTTTGCTCTTCGCTTTGACACCAAATCCTCCGCCACCTCTCGGTATGTCAACTCTCTCTCGTCAACGTTGAGTGAAATATGACCCCTGCCGCTCTGAGCTCACTCCTTAAGATGTGTTCACTTTCAGATTGTAGCGTCCGTCGTCCGACTATCTATTGATAACACGCCGCTGATACGCCAAAATGAACTAAAAGGGTTTTATTTCTGTAAAGGAAAAGCAAGATGACGGCGGCAGCGGTCGGTATGGAATGTAACTGGTGTGTGCCTGACCGCCGTGTAACACCGGTAACAACGACTACCACGACAAGCCTTACCAGCACAGACCTTGTTGAGCTGCTTCACCTGCTGGTCTGAACTCAGAGCGCCCTCGTCCAGAGAATGCAGATCGGTGCTTGTATGACTAGATGTACCTTTGATGCTCTGATATCGCCATTTCGTCACACCCTTACTGCTGACAATATACTGTAATCTATACTATCATCAAATCTGTACTGCCAACAAAGAACAAAGAGCTTTCTTAGTCTATATTTATCTGGACAAACATCTTGGTTGTGAGCACAATAACAGCTCTGAGGCTCCACAGGTTCATACTAAGAACTGAATGCACACATATTGGAATAAATGCTCTTTCCAGCTGCTCAAACTGGAGGGTGTTTTATTGATGTATAGAAAAATGTAATTCCAGAAGAGCAGAATGGAGCCTGACTGTGTTTTTGTGACTGACAGCTGGCGGCGGCGGTGCTGTAAAGCGATTACTCTGCAGGTGAGCAGCAGTGGATTACACTGAGATAATGTGACCAAACGGTGAAGCGGCTGTAAGCCTTTTTCTCTGGGATTTTCACAATAAAATAAAACAAATAACAGAATGTGGTCCGGCCAAATTTAGCCGTACGCTCCGGGTAGTCACGGTTTGGCTTTTTCCTTTTGTCAGGAAACATCCTGTGAGATAGGATTTAGATCATCACGGGACGTTGGCATTATTGTTCCTTTCTGATAACCACGGCAGCATGAATATATATATATATACGTCCTTCATCCTTTCTGTTCTCCCTCCTCATCCTCCCCTCCTCCTCCCTGCAGAGGGAACCCAGCGCTCCTGTCTCCGTCTGTCTCTCTGTCATTGATTTTTCTGTCAGCAGTCGGACCCCCCAAAGACCCACAAAGACCAACAGCTAAACCTCCTCGCTGCTGAAGCCTCCACCTGCCTGCCGGGCTCCCACCGCGCTCTGTGTGTGTGTGTGTGTGTGTGTGTGTAACGCTGATCGCTTAGTAACCCGCCAAAATAAAACTCTGGATGAAGCTCACAACAGTTCACGTACTCACACAACAACAACAAGTACTATGATTCATTTTAAAACATTACTTTTTTATCAAATTCATTTTCAATTTTATACAAGGCAAAGATAAAAGATCTTTTTGTATTGCTTCTCCATTGTATCTTCCATGGTAACATAGATTAGTTTACTTACAATTTATTCATATTCCTCAGTTTATTACCTTTCAAATGAGACCAGATATACACTCACCGGCCACTTTATTAGGCACACCTGTTCCATTGCTTGTTAACACAAGTAGCTAATCAGCCAATCACATGGCAGCAACTCAATGCATTACGTCATCTAGACGTGGTGAAGACGACTTGCTGAAGTTCAAACCGAGCATCAGAATGGGGAAGAAAGGGGATTTAAGTGACTTTGAACGTGGCATGGTTGTTGGTGCCAGACGGGCTGGTCTGAGTATTAAACTGCTGATCTACTGGGATTTTCACGCACAACCATCTCTAGGGTTTACAGAGAATGGTCCCAACAAGAGAACATATCCAGTGAGCGGGGGTTGTGTGGACGGAAATGCCTTGTTGATGTCAGAGGTCAGAGGAGAATGGGCAGAGTGGTTGGAGATGATAGAAAGGCAACAGTAACTCAAATAACCACTCGTTACAACCAAGGTATGCAGAATACCATCTCTGAACGCACAACACGTCCAACCTTGAAGCAGATGGGCTACAGCAGCAGAAGACCACCGGTGCTAGCAAGGTGTACCTAATAAAGTGGCCGGTGAGTGTATATGCATATAAGCCGTATGGTTGAAGTGTGTAACCCAAAGTGTTTCCATCCTTTACTGGATGATAAACTGGTGTTTACCATGCTGGATTTAAAAATCCACGCAGACCCTCCGCCGTTTTCTACTTTCTCGTTTCGGCTCTCTGAGGTTTGTTTTGGTTGACGGATACGGAACGGATATGACGTAACGTTACTCAGACTACCACAATAAAAGCGGTAACTTCCTTCTACCTCCACATAGACTCAGATGAAGCAAATAAATCAATTCTGACATTAAAACATCAATTTCAAAATCCACCCCCAGCGAATACATGGACAATGGTCAGTTGTTGGGATGATGGTGGCCGGTTGGAAACATATCTCCTAACCCTAATATAACTTTGATTGGACCTGAGGTAGAAGTCCGTCCTCTTCCTCCTGTTGAGGTTTCTATTTATGTTTTACCTGCTTTATTTCGTTCTCTGTTGCTGCTCAGCGTTTCGTGCTGGTCAGTATTTCCTCCCCCAGATGTGACAGAACTGACCTTTTGCTGGGCCAGAAGTCACATCCATGAGACAACTCAATGAATAAAATATGAACGGGGTGAAATGAGAAATCTGTCCGCCTAATTATCTTTTTTTATTTCATGGACATTTTTCTGGTTATTTTTGCCCCCGAGCCTCCATAAATTCCTGACCCTCCAGCGGTCCTGTTAGCTCAACAGACCGCTCGCTTCCTGTTTCTGGGTTGACTTGGTGATTCTGTTCCAGATGAGCTGAAGTATCGAACTACTGAATCTGCCGACTCACCTTGATGATGATGTCACTGACGGGGGCACAGGGACCTGCTGGATGTTAAACCAACATGATGAAGGGATTTAAGGGTCTCTCTGCACATTACAAAGCGACACACACACACACACACCCACACACACCCACACACACACACACACACACACACACGCACACACACACGCACACGCACACGCACACACACACACACACACACACACACACAGCTGCCAACATGCTGATGTGTGTTTTATATTTCATGCATCACCAGCTTTCTGTGCTGAGGACAAAATCCCACCAACTTCACCCTAAACACTTTCATTTTGTTCCACACGCATTCGTCGCTAAAAAAAAAAAGCTTTTCCTATTGGGTCTGATTGAGCGGAGCAGAGGAAGGAGTTTATTCAGGCATCGTAAAAAGTCCTGTTCAGGTTTTTGTCATTTTTGTC
The DNA here is from genome assembly GCF_015220745.1 of Sebastes umbrosus. NCBI lineage: Eukaryota > Metazoa > Chordata > Actinopteri > Perciformes > Sebastidae > Sebastes > Sebastes umbrosus. The sequence goes on along the minus strand of NC_051288.1, from coordinate 26,510,179 downwards.
ATGAACAACGTTCGATGTCTGCAGTCAGAGCTCAACACGTTCAGCCTTTACACGTTAATAAGACACCGTACAAGACTTCAGGAGGAATGTGGAAGGAAAGCTGAACTCTGCAGAAGAGACTCAGAAACTCACAGCTGAAACTTGTTGGTGTATTTAACTAAAAAATGAAAGTTCAGGGAAGTGAACAGATCTAGTATCTTTGGTTCCACCTTAAAGGGGACATGTCATGAAAAACTCACATTTCCAGTGCTTGTTAACATACATCTCTGTTTCCAGACGTATTTTACTTAGTTTACCTACTTATTTTAAGGCCAACCATGACGTTTTTCATAAACCTAAGTAGTGTTGCACGGTATACCGATACTAGAAAGGTAGGGATGCACCGATACCGATACCAGTATCGGGTATCGGGTCTGATACTGTGCTCATGTACTGGTACTCGCAAAACGGCTCTTCACTTTCATTGTGCCACGGGGTTTTGCCTGCACCCTCTGACTCGCGCGTGCGTTAGACTCCTTGGTCCGTGTTTCAAGACGGGTCGTGTGGGTTGCCGCCACGCCATAGACCTCTGGCGACTTTTATGTGGGCCAAGGCATGACGCGGTTGGGGCGCACTGAGGACAGTCCGCCCCGGGCGACAGTAGCACCGGGAGCAGGGAGCCCCGTCACGATGCGGCGGGGTCCTGGCGGGGAGCGCTGTAAAGCTCTCGGCCGTGAGCCACCTTCGCCACGAGCCTTTCCAAGCCGACCTAGAGCCGGTGGCGGCGCACCGCCTCGTATGCGGGACTCCCCAGCCTGCCGTGTGTCGCTCACACCCTCCAGCTGGCTGTTAACGAGGGTCTTTAGGCACAGAGAGGTACTCGTATCGGTACTCGGTATCGGAGAGTACCCAAATGTAAGTACTTGTACTCGGTCTGAAAAAAAGTGTTACCGGTGCGCCCCTAAAGAAAGGTATCGGTATAGAGTATCTTATTTGGTGTCCTAAACCGAAAGGAGTGGTTTTGTAGCCCCTTGCTGGTGCTGCACCTTCAGACACGGGCCTAATATTCACGCCTCGGCGAGGCAAAACGGTCCTCCGGTGGATAGACGGGTTTATTACACACTTCGGCGTGATACCAGCTTGTATTTCTATCAAGACCTCTCTCTGAACTCCGGTGGTTCTTGTCTGCTGAGTAAACTTGACAACATTGTGACAGCCTGTAATCATCTCAGGTCAGATACAGTATCGTGCTCCAGAGGCAGGTACAGATGGGCTGCCGTGCTCAAGGACTCAGCGTGTGGAGTTACCTCCTCTCCCCCGTCGGTACTGTACCACCACGGAGCGGTGTACTGTACTCAGCGGTGGCCCGCCGTGTTAATTAGAGCGTCCTACTTTCAGCAGCTCGTGGCGGTGAACTCCCACTGCTCTGCAGCGTGCAGGAAGAGTTCCCCAAAAACACACACAAACAGCCAGAGGTTCAGTTATTAATGATTAAATGCAATTACACTCGCTGGCCTTTGTAGCAGCTGCATATTTACATGAAACCAGACAGAAACTCTTAACACCAATTATTTGAAACCATTTCGGATTAAGTCAGTTAATAATGTATTAACACGCCGTGGCCTTCTGCTACTGAACTACCAGTGAATATAAAACCAGAGGACTGAATTCACCCCGAGGCCAGTTGTGAGGTCGTGCTCGGCGGCGGTGGCGGCGGCTGTATCTGTGACGGGACATCCTGACACAACAATCTGGATCTGATCCAACAGAAGAAGCAGCTGTCGTCCTGTCCCTCTGCTCTGAATGAAAGTTGTGGCCGTTTTAAAGCTTCCTGGCGTTCGCTGAAAAGACTCCACGCCGAGATAAGAGGTGAGAAGAAGGAAAAAAAGATGTGTGCTTTGGAATAAAGAGCTGATTTGTTCAGCGTGGTGCAGGACGATGTGATAAAACCTCTGTCTTTGTGGCACTTTCTTCCTCCGTCTCGCACTCTTTCCCCACTTCTCCTCAACAAAAGGATATGAGGCCTTTCACACTGTGTTTTTTGTCTCCTCTGTTTAAAGGGCCTGTTTATTTATCAGTAGTGAGACAGATATGCTGCCACAAACCCGCCAGCGGCTCATGTAAACAGGCACATTGACAAGCCTTTGGAGAGCGGGTGAACCGCAGGCTTTTAAAGCTTTCGACATCGCTGTTTGAATACCGAAACACCTCCGCGCTCCCCGGGGAGCACGGCAACTTTTGTGCTTCAAATCGAAGTGGAAAGACAAAACCTCAGTTTCATCCTTTAGGCGTCTGTTCTGCTTTAATACTACAAACTGTTAGTCTTCTAGGAGAATGTGCAATGTGGGACTTGATATGAAATTGATTTTGTTAATTTCCTTACTGTTCAACAACAGCAGCAGACGCTGACTCCTCAGAAACATAATAGTTTAATAAAAAGTGCTCTGAGCAGCACTTCTTAAATTCAATTAACTGATCTGTTTTTTAATTATCGTACAGAATCTAAACATGGTGCAGATGATTAATAATTAATTTTACTCAGTTTTACTTTGACATTTAATGACTGGTGTTAAAGGAATTCTTAAAATTACCGTTTGTATATTAATTACTGCATGTGAAACTTTGAGAATCCAAAAACGGCCAAAAACAAAATCCTTGATGAGCTGAAGTAAATGGGGAACGCGTTTTACAACAGCAAATCTATATCCTCGGTCAGAGTCATGGTCGGGGCCATAGATTCTAACTTACTGATATTTCAGAGCCGTGGTCGGGGCCATATATTCTAACTTACTGATATTTCAGAGCCATGGTCGGGGCCATAGATTCTACTGATATTTCAGAGCCGTGGTCGGGGCCATATATTCTAACTTACTGATATTTCAGAGCCATGGTCGGGGCCATAGATTCTACTGATATTACAGAGCCATGGTCGGGGCCATAGTTTCTAACTTACTGATATTTCATAGCCGTGGTCAGGGCCATAGATTTTAACTTACTGATATTTCAGAGCCTTGGTCGGGGCCATAGATTCTAACTTACTGATATTTCAGAGCCGTGGTCGGGGCCATAAATTTTAACTTACTGATATTTCAGAGTCGTGGTCGGGGCCATAGATTCTAACTTACTGATATTTCAGAGTCGTGGTCAGGGCCATCGATTTTAACTTACTGATATTTCAGAGTCGTGGTCAGGGCCATCGATTTTAACTTACTGATATTTCAGAGTCGTGGTCGGGGCCATAGATTCTAACTCACTTATATTTCAGAGCCGTGGTCGGGGCCATAGATTCTAACTCACTTATATTTCAGAGTCGTGGTCGGGGCCATAGATTCTAACTTACTGATATTTCAGAGCCGTGGTCGGGGCCATAGATTCTGACTTACTGATATTTCAGAGCCGTGGTCGGGGCCATAGATTCTAACTTACTGATATTTCAGAGCCGTGGTCGGGGCCATAGATTCTACTGATATTTCAGAGCCGTGGTCGGGGCCATAGATTCTACTGATATTTCAGAGCCGTGGTCGGGGCCATAGATTCTAACTTACTGATATGCAATGACGGTAGTGGAGGAAGTGTTATAAATAGTAAGATTTGCATCCATTTACTTAAATTCATTAAGAATTTTCTCAGTTTTTGGCGTTTTCTGGATTCTCCATTCACCGTGGAAGCGTTCAAGAAAAACTACGTTTTCTTCAAGACTTGAAGGTAACACATGGACATGGAGAGTAATTGATAAACAAATGGTCGTTTTGTGGGTGAAGAATTCCTTTAAGCTGCCAATTAAACTCAGCACTTAAATCCTCCCATTCCCGGTTGGCTTCTAATATGAAAGTCCCACAGGAAGTAGAATTTTATGTTCAGTAGCTTAATAATGAAGAAAAGCACAGCAAAGTAGAAGAAGCTTCATGAAGGGATGAGAACATGGTCTCTGTTAGTAGCAGAGCAGAGAGCACATCATGCTGTTGTTGCACAAATGGAGTTAATGCCGTGGAAAAGTACATGATACTGAGTTTATCATGTGAGCCATTAAAGTTCAAGTAATTCCACCCCCAAAACGATTTATTGATTTTAAAAAGCAACAAACCTTTTAACCTCTCGTGAGTCATGTTTACCCGCTGGCCGGCTCCTGACTGACCTCACAAACAGGACGAACAGAGGCAGAGCTCAGGGGTTAACAGTGGGCTAGTCCATCCCCATCGTGGCTCAGTGAACAAAGAGACGCACACATTCACAACAGCTACCTGTCAGAGAGCAGCTGTCGCAGCCTGCAGGGTATTGTTTGTCGACGGTACGAGATGCTGAGCGCTGTACACAACCCCCCCCAGCTGGGTGGGTGGAGGACAGGATGTGAGGTGAATGAGAAATCATGTTAGCGCCAGTTCATCAGGAGCTGCACCGCCTTTCTTTCACTTTCCACATGTCAGGTGTCACAGCGCCTGGAAATAAGTTTCCTACAGTCCCTGTGAACTACGGCGGCCTGAAATATAAAAGGTAAGCAATACAATAGTCTGGTTCTGACCTCTGAGATTGTGTAGATCTTTTTCAGATTCAAATCAATCTGATGTTGTGCTCAGCTGTTTCCCTGAATGAGAAAACAACCGAGCCAATCAGAGGGTTGTCATGAATACCTTCACACAGAACGTGAATATTACTACGACTGTCCACAATACCAATTTTACGAACTCATGTCATTAAAACAGCCCAGTTCCTCCGTCACACAATCAGAGGTTTCCCCCAACACATGCTTTTTTTCGATCACAATGCGTCATGATGAGTCCGCACACGCCTCTGTCCGTGTTCAGCGTCCTTCAGGTCCTCTCCCCCTGAACGGCAGCGTTCTGCGTCTGCTGCCCGGCTGCATGTCCGCTGCCTAATGCAGCCTGCGGAGGCTTCCTCTCGTGGATTTCGGCTACGTGAGATGAATGCGTAGCATTGCAACGCGTGTCCTTCGGTTTAATTAAAGGCGTATTCTGTTAGTCTACGGTATTGTTGTTGAATAAGAAGCATTTTGCAAAAGGTTTGTTGAGTTTCATGCACGTTTGTAATCCAGAGAGGGTTAAAACAAAACAACGACAACGAATATCTGAATAACTGAATAGTGGAATATTCGGGTCCCGTCCTAAATATTACACGGCAAAAAAGCGACGTACTATTTTTTGGAACAAGGTCAAATCTTCAGAGCTTTTGCAGAGCGAATAAAAACGTCAACCGATCATGTGTGAGTTGAGTTGCGCCAACATTTATGACAATACAACAACAGAGACAGGAAACTTTATTACTCATTTCAACCTCGACAATGGATTCCTTCTGTTCTCACCTTTCACAATAAAAGCCCAAGACATGTAATATTTGCACAAGAAAAAACAAAAAAAGGCCACAAAAAAGTTAAGAGTTGAGTTAAGTTAAGTTACGGAGTTAGAGCCAATGATGAAGTGAAAATGAAATCCCTGTAATTATCAGTCTTGCTACAGAATACAATAGAAACAAGGTAATTAGAGAAGAAACAGATTGTGAAAAAGTAAAATATGACACCCCTCTAAATACCTGTTTCTAGTTCTAATTTCAGTGTCTCTCTTGTAGCTCCGTCCTCAGAGCTTTAATAGACGGACGGTGGGTGGAGGTGTCTGAGAGAAAGCTGAAATAGCAACAGGTGGGGAACGTTTCTGTTCCAGATCGCTGAAGAGAAGCAATCAAAGAGAGAGAGAGGGTTTCTAAAGTTGACCAAATAATCAAAGAGAGATTCGTCATCGGACAACAAAGTTTTTCAACTAATGTTTTTCTTCAATCTAATGATACAACTCTTAAATGAGGAAACGTCAGATGAGAATGAATATAACATAAATGTTGGTGACTTTTAGAGGATGTGATCTCGTCTCTGGCTCAACGATGTGCGTCTCTTCTGATCTCTCTCAGCTCTAAACATAGAAAAGCTAATCACTTCCAACGCGGAGGGATGAAGGATCGTCTTACTGAGCGCCGCGGCTCTCACTATCAGAAGACAAATCTAGAAAACGGGTTTGAACTCTGATCAATAACAGTCTGGCAGACGTAGATCAACAACACACTGAGACAAGAGGCTGATTTCGGGGTCTCTGAGCTGATGTAAAACATGGCAGACGTCAAGAGAGAGCTGGATGAGAGTGTTCAGAACTGAGAGAACTGGGCTTCAGACTGGAAACAGGAAGTCTGGCTAATGCTTCATCTTTGATCTTTGTGGACACATTATGCAGATAATGAAGAGCCTGAGCCTCTCCTGATTGAATAGAAACATGTTGAATCAAATCAATTAGTGTGAAGTCATTCATTCGGTCCATTCAGCAGAGAACCAATCAGAGCCTGAGAACAGCGGCTGGATATCTTTCAGACGAGTGATGAACTGACGGCTGAATCCAACTGTTAATACATGGTGTGTGCCTAGCATCCACACTACTCTGCTGTTTCAGAACCACTAAAACAGACTTTTGAAAACGCTACTGACGTTGTCTTAGATTGATGAAGTCCTCAGTCCTTCCCTGATTCATCACGCACCCATCATGCGACCTTTTCTTACGGAAGAGCGATCAGAATTGACCACCAGTGGTTCAGGTGTTGCTGACTTTACTGTCTCTGCTAGCAGCTGTTGTGCAGTTTAGTTCTGCATTTGATAATGCTACTACTTTCTCTAGGGATGTCACAAGAACCCATACCTTGGTACCAAGTCGATGCCAAAAATTCATAAAACATGACGGTACTGGTTTCTCTACAGGTACTGCCAGGGCTCGAGACGAGGAGGAGGCAAGCTATCATTGGAGAGATTTGCGACAATTCCCATGTCAAGTACCGGCCCTACGTGAAGTGCAGCTGCTTTTGGGTGAAATAAACACCTTTTTGTTTTCTGTGCTTGTTTTGTTCTGCATAACTATTGTGAAGTTCACAAAGAAAATGTAAATGAAAAAGCATAAATGCTGCTCTCCAGAACCACCTCCCTGTGTCTGCGGTGCGGTGCGTATATGCAGCAGTATGGAGCTGTAAAGCAGGGCTGTGGGTGCAGACAGCAGTATGGAGCTGTAAAGCAGAGCTGTGGGTGCAGACAGCAGTATGGAGCTGTAAAGCAGAGCTGTGGGTGCAGACAGCAGTATGGAGCTGTAAAGCAGAGCTGTGGGTGCAGACAGCAGTATGGAGCTGTAAAGCAGAGCTGAGGGTGCAGAGCTGCAGTATGGAGCTGTAAAGCAGAGCTGTGGGTGCAGACAGCAGTATGGAGCTGTAAAGCAGGGCTGTGGGTGCAGACAGCAGTATGGAGCTGTAAAGCAGAGCTGAGGGTGCAGACAGCAATATGGAGCTGTAAAGCAGAGCTGTGGGTGCAGACAGCGGTGACATACAGCAGAGCCTGTTGGGATGCAGCGTGAGCACGCTGGAGGAAAACCTGATGACAGCAGCAGAAAACACCGGCGGGGACTCTCAACCTGCCTGACTCATCTCTCTCTCTCTCTCTCTCTCTCTCTCTCTCTCTCTCTCACGGTGTGACCAATCACCTCGTCTCTCATCTTTTATGTCTTTGTCTCCCTCCTTCTCCCCGTCCTCTCTCCCTCCATCTCACTGCTTTCTTTTCTCTCACCGTCTCGTCCTCTCTCTCTCAAACTCCGTCGTGAGATTCACATTATTACATTTCTGAATAATTACCAGACGCTGCCATCCAGAGAAACTCACAATAACTGCAACACGCCCGGATTCAATTCTTCCATCAGCAGCATGACAGAAAACATTAATGGGAAAGAAATGTCCCAAACAGCGACAACAGAAACATCTGTGTTCCTGCACATCTGTCAGTAATCGCCTGATCTCAATAATCCATCTAGAATACCTGAGGAGAGAGTGATTGTTGAGATGAACAGCTGGAGGAAGCAGCTCTTCAGATGAAACACTGAGGTTGTATTTATGATGTTGACTGAGACCAGGATGTTTGTGAGCGTCTGGGGAGAGAGGAGCTATTTCAGGACAGAAACAACATGCTGGTGACACAGCAGAAAGCATCATGATGCTACCATCATCATCTCTGCATCCTCTAGGTCACTCCTTCTCCACTGAGGTTTTAAAGTACTGCAATATTTAGAATACAAACACTATGATCCCCCGTTACACCTGGCTTTAAAATGGGTCTCTTATCTAGATATGATTAACATGATTACATTTACACCTGGTATAAATTAGGGCTGGGATGTATTGTGATCTTTGTTACCTTTTTTAACACTGGGGAAGAAGTTGAATCAAACACTTCTAGGGACTTTTACTTTGGAAAATATCTAAACTCTCCAAGGTGGTCTCTAGCTCTCCCGTCAGCTCCGTTCTCTTTATCCATCCATGGTCAGCTCCATCGGGGCCGTTTCAATGCAGAGAACACAAATGTCAGTATCTGGGTGCTCTACAGTTGTAGCGTCGGCCCATTTGACCACGGAGACGAGAGCGACGGCCGGCTCCACCGCCACGTTACCGCCATACCATAACGTTTCCTGCCCGTGACAGAGTTAGCGTGCAGCTTTAGCTCTGCTCTGTCTAGCTCTGCTTTTCCTGTCAATGTGTGAAACCCAAAGTGTTTCCATCCTTTACTGGATGTGTAGTGTTTACCACGCTGGATTTAACATGGGAGGGTGCAGGTCGTATCCACGACGACCCTACAACGTTTTAGACTCTCTGAGGTTTGTTTTGGTTGACGGATACGGAACGGATATGACGTCACGTTACTCAGACTACCACAATAAAAGTGCTAACTTCCTTCTCCCTCCACAGAGACTCAGATGAAGCAGATACATCCATTCTGGCATTAAAACATCTATTTAGAAATGGTAAATAAACGGCTACTGTCGCATTGCGTTATGCAAAACCTCATTTGGACCAAAGTCAGAGTCGCTGCTGAACACTGAGGCTCTGCAGGTTGATTTCAAAACATCTGTTGTGTTTCACAGAAAGGAAACTTTAACACGAACATTCATTAAAAGTCTCCTTTAAAGGCCCGTCTGCAATAAACACATATTTGGTTTCTGAAAGCTCTAAAAGCTGCAGCTTCACCGGCAGTAGAAGAAGAAGAAGCCTCAGTAGTTCTGGAGGAATACGAGCTGCATCAACACTAACAGAAGGAAACATGTTCCCACAGAGCTGCTTCACGGTAACGAATGAACCCGGGAGCACCGCGAGGTTAGCATGTCAGCGTTCAGAGCAGCAATAGTGTTAATGAAAAGCACAGAGCTGGAGAGCATCATGAGCATCTGTTTACAGATTCAACAGTATCCTCGCTGGATTCAGCTGAAGGATGCTGTCATTGTGTTATTATCTGTTGTTAGGATCCTCATTAGCTGACCTCTCAGTGACTGCTCCTCCTGAGTTCAATACAAACACACCTCTCTCTGTGGAGGGATGGAGGGATGGAGGGACGCCGCGGTGCCACGCTGCAAACAGGAGGCCAGAAGTCTCGTCCCTAATGAGCTACACCGTCGTGGTGGTATCAGACTCAGAGGGATCTGTCCTCCACCGAGTCATCAAGGTCAGAAAGTCAAATAATTAAAACTCTACAACAACAGCAGGTTAACCCGACGGCACAGAGCTGAAATGTCCGAACAGCTCGGAGAAGGTTTCCAGGAGGAAGCTTCACCTCGATCGGAGCCAATCAGCTGACAGAAACACGAGCAGGAAGCAGGAACGACGGTCACGCTGCCTGGACTCGCCGCTCCGCTCTCTGGACAGGAAGTGATTCATGAGAGAAATTCACTGTTTGAAAAATCTGACAGCCGATTCAGAAAGTTACTGAAAGCACAAAAAGGACTTCAGAGCTTAAAGTCCTCGCTGGCTGATGAAATGACTGATTGTACTGCTGACATCACAGCTGTCAGGGGAGAAACGTGATGGTTTATAACGGAAGGAATCAGTCTCTTGTTTAAGTTTAAAAAACATATTTAAAGGAATAATATGTAACGGTGCCTGTTGGTATACAGCGTGCACCTATCTGCATTAAAATGTCTAAAAATGACTAAACCTACGTTACATATGTTGTTGAGTTGTGTATTTATATCCAGAATGTTTCCAACAATTTTCAAACCTGAGAAATCTGTGTGTTCATTTGGTCGCCCGTCAATGGCGTCATATTGTCTTTGTACGTGCGTCGGCGTTGTGGTTGTCTGCCAGAAGCTGTCATGATTAGACTTTTATCATAGACTTTATATAAGAAAGTGGACGTAGTCACAGTGAAGTCAATCATTGGTTTGTGGACGACGGTTTTTAAGCCTCAGATTTGGCGTTTTGGCCGTCATCATCAGGGTGGAACTAACAACCGAACGCTGATGTTTACAATGTTTACTGAGGTCACACATCAAGAGAGAAGGAGGCTCATTTTCTCATAGACGTCTATAGAACCAGAGGAGTCGCCCCCTGCTGGCTGGTAGGATGAATGCAGGTTTAAGACACTTCAGACAAGGTTTTATTTCTCTGTCAGGTTCTTTCCGAAATATTGACAGACACTTATAATAATAATCTGAGCCTGTCAGTGGCAAAAACAAGAACTTGTTTTGGACGTAAACTGACGGTACCAGGTTGCCCCAATTGATTACATTACAGCTTGTTTATACAAATGTCATACAAATGACGTACAGTATAGCAACGAGCGGTGCATTCAGTTTAAAGGTGTAGTTCCCTACATTTGAGAGAGATGCTGGTAACTGATCACATCCTGTTGATGAGCAACGCCAGGCGACTTTAATTCATCATCAACATTCTGGTTTTGTGTTCTAACGTCATGTGTTCATTCCTGCATGTCTGATCATCGCTGTGTGCTCAGCTGGAGCCGGACGGCAGCAGCACCTCCTCTCTGCTGCTGGATGCATGGAGAAAACAAACTGTGTGTGTGTGTGTGTGTGTGTGTGTGTGTGTGTGCACTCTTGAGTAACAAGATAGATGGATTATGACAAAGCAAAGAGAGTGTGGAGGGAAATATGTGTGTGAGAGAGAGAGAGAGGGAGAGGCGGAGTGGGCGAGCGAGTGAGAATAGCAGTGTGAGCGGGCGGGCGAGGCTAAAAACAGTGTGGCATGGGAGAGAGAGAGAGAGATGAGGAGAGAGAGAGAGAGACAGAGAGAGAGAGAGAGACAGAGAGAGAGAGACAGAGATGGATGACTGAAGCTCTCTGCCTGAAAAATATGAAGAAAACAACAGAGAGGAAAACAGTGTGAGAGAAAGTGAGAGATGGGAATATGTTTCCAGAGGGTCTAGTTAGAGAGACACGGGGTGTGTGTTTTGGGCGGTGAACCGTGCAGTCTGAAGCTCTCTCTCTCTCTCTCTCTCTCTCTGTGAATCAGGGTGCAGTGTGTTCCCATCGACGGCTGCTGTTCTGTGAATGTTGTCTGGATGGATCGCATAATTAAAAGACAAACACCAGAACTCTTCTTGGATTGAAGAAAACTGTCATGTCCATTTTCATAAGGGGCCCCTTGACCTCTGACCTCCAGATGTGTGAATGTAAATGGGTTCTATGGGTACCCACGAGTCTCCCCTTTACAGACATGCCCACTTTATGATCATCACATGCAGTTTGGGCAAAAACATGCAGATTTTATGCCTTAAGACGTTTTTCTCGCAAAATTATGACTTTATTCTCGTAATTATACGACTTTTTTTCTCGTTAAATTATGACTTTATTCTCGTAATTATACGACTTTTTTTCTCGTTAAATTATGACTTTATTCTTGTAATTATACGACTTTTTTTCTCGCAAAATTATAACTTTATTCTCGTAATTATACGACTTTTTTTCTCGCAAAATTATGACTTTATTCTCGTAATTATACGACTTTTTTTCTCGTTAAATTATGACTTTATTCTTGTAATTATACGACTTTTTCTCGTTAAATTATGACTTTATTCTCGTAATATTCTGACTTTATTGTGTAAATCTCAGATGTGTTTTCCCTCAATGTGGCCCTAATACTCCGTAGTACATTGTCTCTTTGGCCCTCACTGCATTAGACTTATATACTATATACTTAGACTATAAACTGTGTTACCTTCATCACAATGATCACATGTTTTGCAGCTCCAGACAGATTATTATTTATTTAATTTTGATAGTAAAGGTTGCTGACCCCGGAGTTAGACAAAGACTGTGTGTGTGGACGAGGGATGATTGTGTCTCAGGAGTCCTGCGTTGTCCAGCACGCTGCTGGAACACGTGTTGTGTGTCTGTGTGACTTGTTATCGCCGCCGTCAGCTCTGGCCCGGTTCCCACAGCTCCTCCGGTGTCCGGTCTCTCTGCTTTTTAAGACTTCAGCCGCCGCCGCCGCTGCACACACCGGTGCGTGTTTACAGCCCGTGCTCTGAGAGATGATTTGATATTTTTTCCTGTACGTCACTCGCCCCCCCGGGCGCCGCATTGTGTTTCCTCGGCTCTCCGGGCCGATAGCAGATTAGCCCTGTCAGACCGCCGCTTTATCAGCCGTGCTGTCCGCCAGCCAAACAAATGACAGCAGCCCTCCACACGCCCGCCGCCGCCACCGCCTCTCCCTCTGTGACAAACGACACGTCAGCCCATCTCCTATCCATCCCTCATCCATCTCATATCGCTGCCAACGGGGTAGATTGTCACACGGATGCCCTTACAAGGGCCGCCAGCTGTGAACACGGGGCATCCAGGTCGTCGCCTCGGCAGTTCTTTGGCAGTGAGGTCGGTACTTTTAGGACAAAAAGTCCTGCTGTTATCCGCCTGATGAACAACACTCTCTAGGTTCTGATCCGAGTGCTGCTGTCGAGGCCTGATATACTGCATTTAGAGCTCAGTATCTCTTCATACTAGGGCTGAAGAGAAGACGTCAGAATCAGGTCCAAACGTTCCCGTTACAGCAGATCTACGATGATACTCATCTGTCTCTGGATATTATATGAAACACCGTTATAGGACATATCAAAGGGAAGCTGTGACGCAGGTTGCCGGCACCGGAAGGACAAAATGTTCTTTCTAAATGCACGATGTTTCCAAAGTCGTTGAGTTTAAATAATCATGATTATAGCCGATGCACACGCCAACATGTGATTAACGGGAGTACTGGCACTTCTGGTTTTCCTCTTCAAACACCGTACAGAACTATTCTGCTGTCGAACATTTCAACTCCTTTAAGTAGATCCTGAAGAAAAGATCCTGTACAGAAAACAACAAAAGTGCTTCTACCAAATAGATTGCACTCTTTTTGATGACTGAATAAATACTACTTACTTCTTCTGTAAATCAGCGTTCTGGTTTTTAATAATAAACCAACATGAGTAATGTGACTGACTAAGTGTGACTGACCCGTCTCACCCTCCGCTCTGTAATCTGACGTTGTAAGAAGGAGGTGACCCGACCAGCCAAAGGCGTCCGTCTCCGATGCTGATCTCCAATCAGCGCTAATGCTTGTCAAGTATTCTCCACCTCCGCCTACTTCCAGGCAATTAAATAGCGGCCAGAGCATTTACACTAAGTGCTCCAATTAAAGCTGAGAGAGGGGGCTGTGGGTGAGATCAATTATGATCCAGCGTGGAGGATGACAACTGGCTTTCTTCTTTGCAACATCTCACTCTTTGGCCTCTCGTCCTGTTTACTCCTCTTTCACTGACGCCTGCAGGCAGACTGCTGCTCCGTCGACAGCTCAGAGAGTGAAGATGTGAAACTAGAAGAAGTGCTTGTAAGAAAACAACAACAAAAGAGTCCAATGTAAACTACCACAGGCTCAGAACACACACAGTTCTGCAGCCGTGACGACCTTCTGACTCCAACATGGGTGATGGGAACACAGCTGAAGAATCACACTGAGCTGAAGAAACTCTACCAACTTGTAAACTTTAAAATGTGTTTTAAATGCGTTCCTCGGGCGTTCGCGGTCTCTGGAACATATTACAACCTGTCAACCTTCATTCAGTTTATTAGATTAAGACTCTCCGCTGCTCCACATTTTGTTTTTTTAACAGTTTTCTGCTCTCACAATGATTGATTTTACAATGTTTCTGTCATGAAAGGCAGAAAGCAGAGATGTAGAGGGACATTTAGTATTCACAGCATGTAGGTAGGTAGCAGCAAACAGCAACACAGTGACTGAGGTCTGTTATTACTGTGCTCACTAGTTTTGTGAATGTCATTGAGCAGTTGCAGAAGCATGCATTTATTCTTTTTCGTGACACCTCCATCTCCATCTCCATCTCCATCCTCCACACGGCTTCATACCAAACGTTTACAGATTGATTGTCAAGTATTTAATCCTCTTATCAACATGGGAGTGGACAAATATGCTGCTTTATGCAAAATCTATGTATATATGTATTATTGGAAATCAATTAACAACACAGAACAATGACAGATATTCCTCTTTCTTCTACTTCTATTTCCTCTCTCGTGTTTCAAGGTTTTTTTTTGTTTCCTGTCGAGACTGTTTGTCTTTTGTTCTTTTTCTTCTGTTTCCCCTCTCGTCCTCTCTTCTCCTCCTCTCTCCTCCTCCTCCTCCCTCTCCCTCGCTTCATTAGCGATGCCGTCCTTCTCTCAGCCCCACAAGGACTAACTTGATGGGAGACAAATCCGAGTGATTAACAACGATTAAGAAACACGCTAGAAAAATACGACGGAGCCGTGCGGGAACCGGCAACCTTGTCTTTTAACGGCGCTCTAATCCCGAGAATTTACAAGCAACAGATGGGTTTCCATTTCCATCCCAGATTTATCTCTCTGTGTGTGTGATTCTTGGAAACATACTGAACCGGACTAACTCTCCTCAGACATTAACTGTTGTAACTGTTAAAGGTCAAACTCATTCTGAAACTTCTCTCTTCCTCCTTCTCTCCTTAACCTTTTAGAAGTTTCACTTTTCTTTTAGAAGTCAATTAAGAACAAATTGATGTCATGAAGGAAAGCCAAATGTCTCGGAGGAGGTCAAAGTTAGATGTGTGATTTATACAAATAAATGCATTTAACAAAAAGGGAAAACAATATAGTTATTAGAGTTATAACTTTTCTTTTTTATTGCCTCACCGTGTCCCGATGACGGCGAGCAGCTCTGACACGTCACACTACAGAGGACCAACATTTGTGAGGGCCCAGTTTGTTCAGTGTTTCTCTGAATCTGCATGACATCAGATGGTGACACACACTCATTATACAGATGTGCATATATGCAATATGTTGACTGTCCAATGAGTCCCTGCCCTTCGGCTCAAACAACAAGAACCATGGAGGACAAACTGTGTTAGTAAGACCCAACAGGTCGTAAAAACAATGTGAAATGCGTGAATGAGACGGAGGCTGGAGCGAGGGCTAGGAGGCGGAGTTAGCGAGCCGTGACGACAGCGTGACGGCTGTGACCCCGTGATTGAGCGGGCGCTTCTGCACCTGCTCCATGGGCCCAATGGATGAGGAAGATCGCCAGAAGATCCGGGTACGAGATCCGGTACGAGTCATTTTGGCTTCATGCTCCACTGAGACACTTTCATAGGAATGAATGCTACACGACAAACCACCGCAACTTGCAAACCACCGGCAACTTGCGGAGCCTTCGTGCACCACGTGAAAGCCATGATTTTTCTGGCACACACAACTCACGCCGGCTTCACTACGGCGAGCATAAACCAGGCTTTAGTGTGTGTGTGTGTGTGTGTGTGTGTGTGTGTCAGTGAGATGGAGAGATGGGGGAGAAAATGTCTGTGCTTGTGTTTATTGAGGTCGTTTTCAATTTGCTGTTGCAGGGTTTTTACCTCGAGGACATGTGAAACACACATACACACACACACACGCACACACACAAACACAAACACACACAGAAGTGTGTAGGTGTCACCAGCCTGATAGGATCCTGTCAGTCAATCTGTCTCCCGCGGCTACCGAGAGCTTCGTCCCGCCTCCCAATCTAAACTTCACTCCTACAGTGATTTACACTCCTCCTCCATCCATCCCTCACTCTCTCTACCTCTATCTCTTTATTTATAGAGAAGAGGAGAAATAGGAAAGAGGGATGGAGAGGGAGGGAGACGAGGATAAAGGAGGGTAGGAAAGGAGGAAGGGATTGAAAAGAGGGAGGAGAGAGGAGGAAGGAGGGAAGGGGAACAAGTTATGAAGACGGGATAGGAGAAAAAAGAGGGAGAGGACGCAGAAAGAAGAGTAGATGTGGTCGTAGCTGGAAGGTAACATGTAAATAGTGAAACTCTTGTGAGATGGTTGAGGTCAGGAGGTCGTCGGGAAGCGAGTCTCGCAAGAGTTTTTGGAAGTTTTTGCAATTTACAGGTTACCTTCTAGCAGGGTCTGAAATTTTATCTGCAACTTTTGAAATCTCTGCGCCAAACGAAGGAATAACATTTTAGATCTTGTGCCATTCAACGTTCGATATATTTTACATCAATACACCAAAAACTACATTTTACAAGACTAAATTTGAACACATCATGATAAAGTTGTAATTTACCTTCACCAAATAGTCATTTTTACTGAACAGAGCTTGAATGCACCATACAATAATCAATGGAACCTCCGTTAATGTTAGTAACTCCTTTATTAATCCAGTCAGGACGGTGCTGCTAACAGCTAACGTCACTAACTCTCCTCCTGATGATTTCAACATTGTGTCGCTTTATCAGGGAAACAATAAGGTGCATCCGTCAGGTTTAGTAGTGCCACGTTGAGTGCTTTTTTCTCTCTCCGCTGTGTCTCCGGTCCCAAACAAACTGAAACATGAGACAGCGTTCGTGAGCCGTTGCGTCATTGTGCATGCAGAACTGTTGGAAAGCATCAATACAGATGGATCAATACGGGACAATCGAATCGGACGACTAGAAACTGGTTCTCAACGGGAACCGATTCTCTATTCCCATCCCGAGCGTTTTCCCTTCTTCTGCCAAAGTGGTGGATGGCATGATGATTTTACCCGCCACTGCCAACAATTTAACCTGCATGTGGCGAGTGCTAATTTCAGACCCTGCCTTTTAGACATGACCAGTAGATGGAGGAGAGAAGACAGAACGGTAGGGAGAAATGAGGGGTAGCAAGAGAGACCGAGGATAGGGAGAAAGGAAGGAAAGAGAAAAATAGGAATGGAAACAAGGAAATGAGGAAGCAGAAAAGGAAAAGAGTGGAAATGGAGAGAGATGAGGAGAGAATGAAGACAAATAAAGGGAAAGGAGGAGGCAGAAATCAATGATGATTACACATTAAAGCACACAGCAACATGGCAGCTTCAGGTGTGAAGACACCCGACTGCGTGTGTGTGCGTGTGTGTGCGTGTGTGTTGCTAATTCGTCTGCCTGGATTCACACATACTCGATAATGATTCACACAGTCAACTGACAGCTGACTGTGATTCATGCAGAGACACCAACAGAGACAGAAGCAGTAATAAACGTCTCAAAGACACATCAGCTGCGCGGCACGGTGCGGTGCGGTGCGGTGCGGCGCGGTGCGGCGAGCCTCCGCTGATCAATACCAACACACACACATTGTTGGGTGAAGGACTAACTCCTGTTCTACTGGGGGGGTAAACATGTAATGTTTGTCCTGAGGGTGGCGCCAGAGGAACGGACATGTTGTTACCTGAATCACAGGTTCATCATCTGCACGGTGCAGCATGCTAACATCATGAACATGGCATGTAAACAGCTGTTGGATGTTAACATGTTGACTTCAGAGTCAGAGCACGGAGCCGCCAGACGTTCAGGTTCTAGTAGAGTAGATGAAGGCGTGTAAACACAGTTACTGTGGGGGACATAGATAAAGCTCGATATGGCCTCATCTGGTACGATGCATGGTCTGGTGTTGTGGTGGTGTTAGTAACGGATCCAACAAATTCAACACTAAACTATGAACCCTAACCCGCGCTGTGGGCGGGAACGCCATCAACCGCTTTAGTCATCCAGCTTGTCAGCATGCTAATGTTAGCATTACATTAGCATGCTCACAGTTTGCAAAGCATCCAGTGTCGCTGATCGATGTATCCTCAACGGTTCGTACGATGTCCTACAAGAAGTTATTCCTCATTTTTTGTGTGTTCAAAATGTCCAGCAACACGTGTCAATTTCCACCTGATACATGCATGCACGGCTTTTCAAAATAAACTTCTGGCTTCACAGGAAACTACTTCGTTAGGTTTAGGAAAAGATGGTGGTTAAGGTTCAAATAACTACTGAAGTGGAGAAAGTACTGAAGTGACGTGACAAATAAATCAACGTTGACTTCTGGTTTCACACGAGACATGAACAGCGGTCTCCTGGTGAAAGTCTGCTGACCGTCCCATCCACCCCGACCTCCTCCCTACGCAGCGTTTGTCGCTCTGGTTCACGGTTATGTGGATTACATACAGATTGATTTTGAGGGATATAAAGTATACAAATTAGAGTGCATTACATTTCGTAGGTAAAGCTACGAACAGTGGATGAGAGCATTCTTCACTGATAGCAAGACAATCCTCCATCATCTGAAACTCTTTGGGGAAAAGGAGGAGAGTGATCGATCCGAACACAAAACTGTGATTGTAAAACTCTCAACAGTTACCGGATAACACACGATGTTTTAAGGTCAGCGCGTTAATAATGTGATCAGCTCACGCTCAGCTGAGTGGAACGATGACTTCTGATTGAAGAGTAAAATATAGAAGACCAGGTTGAAATCAGGCCGAAGCCTAAAGACGAAAGACTAAAGAACGTCTCCAGCAGCAGCCAGGAGGACGGTAAACAACAGAAACAGGAAGTACCAACAAGTTCTGGCAGCAAGACTCAGAGCCAGTGGGTTTTGTTATCATGGTGTGCGTGTGTGTGTGTGTGTGTGTGTGTGTGTGTGTGTGTGTTTCTTCACGTTTCTATGACATTTTAAGAGTGCAACTTCCATTCAGCTCGGTCTCACCTTCCCACACTGTCATGTCCCGGTGCTAATGAATGTCTCAGCGTCAACACACACACACACACACACACACACACACACACACGCACACACACACGCACACACACGCACACACACACACACACACACACACACACACAGAAGCCATTTGTTTCTGTGCCTCAGCCTCCCACTCACAGACACTTGCAGTCCAACATTAACATGAACACACTCCACAGTCACACCTGAAGACGAGCCTCAGCTTTACTTTACTAAACTAATACAGTAAACACGCTACGCATTATGCTAATAATCAATACAACGTTCGGTCAGTGCTCCTCAGTTCAAACTCTGACGCACTAGGTACCTCGGCGTGTCAGTTTCCTTTTGTTACATGCATGCAGTGTCTTTTCAAAATAAACTTCCAACGCCTCCCACATGTAATCAGCTAAATCGCTCTGCGCTGGCTGTGCTTCTCCAAGGTGGTCTCTAGCTCTCCCTCCAGCTCCGTTCTCTTTATCCATCCATGGTCAGCTCCATCGGGGCCGTTTCAATGCAGAGAACACAAATGTCAGTATCTGGGTGCTCTACAGTTGTAGCGTCGGCCCATTTGACCACGGAGATACGATAACGTTTCCTTCTAATTTTTTTGCACTTTTTATCGGATATTGTTTGACATTTTTCTGCTTTTTTTAGACTTTTTTTTCGGAAATATTTCGGATATTTTTTTAGACTTTATTTCAGACATATCGGCCTTTTTTGGACGTATTTCTGACTTTTGTTTGAACATATTTCTGACTTTTTTCAGACATTTTTCATCCTTTTTTTGGGGCATATTTCGGACATACTTTGGCATTTTTTCGTCCTTTTTTCGGATATATTTCAGATATTTTTTGGACATAATTCAGCCTTTTTTTTTTTTTTAACTTTTTTTTCTGACTTTTTTCAGCCTTTGTTTTGACTTATTTTTGGACATATTTTGTCCTTTTTTAGACGTTAGCATGCAGCTTTAGCTCTGCTCTGTCTAGCTCTGCTTTTCCTGTCAAAGTGTTTCCATCCTTTACTGGATGTGTAGTGTTTACCACGCTGGATTTAACATGTGAGGGTGCAGATCGTATCCACGCTGACCCTCCAACGTTTTAGACTCTCTGAGGTTTGTTTTGGTTGACGGATACGGAACGGATATGACGTCACGTTACTCAGACTACCACAATAGAAGCGGTAACTTCCTTCTCCCTCCACATAGACTCAGATGAAGCAGATACATCCATTCTGGCATTAAAAAAAGTGCGAATCATCCCCCTAGTTGTTATGTATGCAACATGTGAGGACTTGTGAGCAGTCAGATTAGATATAAAAACAACCATGTATGTTCTTGGAAGAGATGGAGAGAGAGAGAGAGAGAGAGAGAGCTGCATTAATACTTAAAGCTGCTGCCATGGCAACACAGCTTGACTGGCAGTCTGAACAGAAATGAGAAGCACGCACACACACAGAAACACACAGAAACACACTCCTGGCATATAGAGATCTGTAAGAAAGAAGTCCAGGACGCCAGTATGAATGAGGCGAGCAGGGTGTGTGTGTGTGTGTGTGTGTGTGTGTGTGTGTGTGTGTTTGTGTGAGACACCGACAACAACAGCCATGAATACATGTCCATGTTCACAAAAAGCGTATTGTCTGCTGCTCAATGGAGGGAAATGTCTCTCTCTCTTACGCACACACACAGAGGTCATACTGATAATCACACACCATGTAAATGTTTAATAAGCCACACACACACACACACAGTCCATGCATACCTAATCACTTAATCACATAGTGTCTTCCACCGTCCATTTACACAAACCATATTTAGGAAAAAACAAAAACATAATTAGGAAACATTTTTAAAAAGTGTCATCAATAATTATTCGTTCTCACTAAATTATGATAATGTATGAAATATGGAGGTTTTACTGCTGAGAGTTCAAACTTTCTAGAACAGGCAGAGCTGTCGGTCCATGTTCTTGTTGCAGATGCTCTATTTTCCTGGGAGCCTTGAACTACCCACGATGCACTTTCCCCCAAGACGACGCTCCGTGTTTCCCAAGAACACGTTTCTCAACACTGATGCAGAGTTTGTTATATTTAGATCTTTAGATATTTTAGATTTAACACATAAGCCTCCTATGATGCACGGTAGGTAATCATTGCATATGTACTGCGATATGAAATTGTATACATGCATTTCAAAGCTCCGTCTGTACGTTACGACGACATTTAACGATAAATTGATTTTGTAAAATCTGATAACCATGAAGTATCTTACACTTCTAAATGATGACTCTTCTAAGGATGTTACGATACCAATACCAATGAAATTACACGATTCTCAATACCAATTCGATACCACAGTATAAAACAACATTTAAACAATAAATCATGTACTTCAACACACACTCCTTTATCATTGTTGTCATAAAGGTGTATGAAGTTAATCAGGTCATAATTCCCTCTCTATCTATTTTATATTCCTGTGAAAACATCTGGATATATTCAAGTTTCTCTCCAAAAACTACATTTTACAAGATTACATTTGAACGCATCATGATAACGTTAATAATAATCTACCTTCGTCCAATACTAATTTTTACTAAACAGAGCTTGAACGCATCATAATGTAACTGAATGGCCCCGTTGTTTGCAGTGTAGCATTATTATCATCCCCTGGACGAGTCGATAGTGAGTTTACTGCGTTCCAAAGATATTCTCTGTCGTGTCTGACACGACGCCGTTGGTCTCGAGTCCTGACGGTGACTACGGTGTTGTAGAAAAACAAGTACTGTCACGTTTTCAGAGTTTTGTCATCTATCTGGTAGTGAAGTATTGGTTCTCATGACACCCCGTATCTCTTCTTGCTTGTCTCAGACACACACAGAACATAAAGAACAGCTTCAAAGAACTCCTTCAAACCCACCTCTTCAACCAGGCCTCTATATGGCCTCTAGCTACTGTTATGTTCTGTTTGTTGTGTCTATTTATGTCGATGTTAAGCGTCCTTGGGTTTCTTGAAAGGCGCTATACAAATCCAAGTTATTATTATTATTATTATATACAAATAATTGAAATCATTCCCTCTCTCACACACACAAGCTGATCCACAGTGAGTATGAACTGTATTCCCTGCACAGGGAATGTCAGTTCCTCCATGTGGAGCACCCTGCAGCGTCACCAACGCAGACATCACTTCCTCCGTGCGTTGGCAATGTTAACACCTCAGATATCTGCTGCTACTGTGGAACATTTACACAAACTGCCAGGACCCTGAATTAATAGTTAGAGATCAATAACATTATCGTTAAACTCATCAATACTCAGCGAACAGCGACGAATCCAGAGCACCAACACCGGCTGAGTGCTTACAGCAGATAACATTAGCAGCTAGCATAGCCCTATCTCACTTAACATGGCTGAATACCCTGAACACACACACACACACACACACACACACCAGTGTGACCCGTGGACCGGAGCCATGGTGAAAAATGAAACAGGTAATAAATATTGAGCAAAACTCAGCATACCCTTGGACAAGCTTTCGTACTTGGTGTGTGTGCGTGTGTGTGTGCGTGTGTGTGTTTGTGTGGACCGACCAGCTCCATCTGTCACTCCAGGTGGCCACTCACACCTGGGCACCGACACACACACACACACACACACACACACACACACACACACCACAGGCTTCTAAATGCTCAGTGAGTGTTTGTGTTGAGCAGTGAGAGGACGGACACACACACACTGATTCTTCATGTAAACTTCATCTCTTTATTAACACTCAAGTTGTTCCTGTGATACAGTTCTTTTTGGTTAGTTCCCTTTAAACAGTCACCGGTTCCCTACAGTATGCACAGTCACGTGTTCCCTATGTGCCTTTGCATGTCCTTTACATGAACTCACTTGTTCCCTAAAATCAAGTATTACAGAAATTTCTTAACCTGCAGATCCCGTCTGTTTGGTAACCAGGTTAATCAGAGTTAGGACCGGATTTAGGAGAAAGAACATTACAGATGAACACTTCCTATCCTAACTTAAGAAAGGAAAAGTGTATTACACAAGAATCGTAACTTAATGATAACCGTTAAGCTTCTAACTGTAATTATTCTTTGGATTCCTCTCCAGATGTTACCAACACCTCAAACTCATCTGTCTTTGTAGTTAAGTTTGTTTTTGCTCCATTAGTTTTGTACATTTCAACGTACAGTATGTTTCAGTGAGAAAAACAACGGTTATAAAGTTGTTTAGCTTGACGAGATGAGAAAAGTACTTTTCCTGCTTGGGTCGGAGTCAATAACGTTACTCGCTGCTGTCGCCGCCACTCTCTCTCTCTTACTCCATCACTCACTTCCCGCGTAAACACACACACATGTCAGCCACCATAGCTCTCCAACATGCTCTGCACACCGGAGAGGCTTCAGTTGGTTGCTGTCTCTTCACTTCACCACTAGACACCGCCAGATCCTCCACACTGCACCTTTAACACACTCACTTGTGACATCTCCCACTTGGTGAAATGAACTACAAACATGTCAACAAACTGTTGCCACCGCTGGCATCAGAAGAAAAATGAACAGTAAGACTACTACCATCAATTCCACTTATTATATACTTTGGTATAATGAATGTCAGAATAAAGGATGTTTCTCCTTTTCTCCTCCATCCAGCCGACACCGTGTGAACGCAGAACGTACAATTACTTCTAATTGTCTCTATATTGTACATGCAGGGATCCATAATAATTATTCAGTCTCTAAAAACACATGTACACACACACGTGTTGCACACATGAGATGCACATGTTAGTGTAAAGTCTTTACATACATACACTCATCCATCCCTTAAATAGAGTCAGGGAAAAATGTTTTTCCCTGCAAACATGCTTCACTCATTTCATCACACTTTAAAACGTGTTTTCTTCCCTGTAAACATCTATCTGCTCCTTTTATACACTTATACAATCATTCACTCTCTGTAGAAGCACACTTCTCAGCAAATGCATTTGTTATACAACTATGTTCCACTCATACCTGTAGTTTGTGTGTGCAAACATGTGATGTAGTCATGCAGACTGCAAACGTGCAGCTGTAGCCAGTAAAAGTGAACGTGCACCGACCTGCTGGATGAACGTGTGCGCTCCGTGGGGGCTGAGCAGCAGGATGGCTCGGCGCAGAGTGTCCCGGTACCGGTTGAGCTCCTCGGTCCTCATGGTGGTGAAGAGGTTGGTGAAGACTTTGCTGATGTTCCGGTCCACTCGCTGCAGGGCCACGTCCACGCCCTGACGGGACGTCTGGTCCAGGAAACCCTGCAGGCCGCGGATATCTGGAGGAAGAAAAGAGGGCAGAGAGTCAAATATATATCACTAAACATGTGTTTACGTTTTATTTTCTTTTTTTCTTGTAAAGTTATGACTTTATTCTCATAATATTACGACTTTCTTCGTTAAGTTACGACTTTATTCTGTAGATCTCAGATGTTTTTTCCCTCAATGTGGCCCTAATACTCCGTAGTACATTGTCTCTTCGGCCCTCACTGCATTAGACTTATATACTATTTACTCAGACTATAACGCAGCAGTGCAGCCGATGTTAAAAGCCGGTCTGTAGCCCTGCTGATGTCAGACCGACAGCACAGAGAAGCCGACCTGAACACCTTCACTCGTCAATTACTGTTCAAAGCTGAGTTCAAACGTCTGCAGAAGCTGCTTTCATCTCCGCTGCCTTGCGAGCGTCCCGTGGGCACACACACATTCCTCGTGACCCATAAACACAAGCAAACCGCCGGGCACCAACACAACTTCAAAATAAGAGCGGTGATGCTGACGTCGGAGAGGCCGCCATCGGAGCTGACTGGAGCTGACTGACACCATTATCTCTCTCTCTGCTGAGCCGCTGAAACAGACAGCGTCTATCCATCTGAGAGCATCATCTGGATTCCAAACTGCCAGAGAAGTTTCTTTTCCCTGACATCCAGACAAGGCAGCTGTGTTGCGTTATGCTCCGTTATAGCTGGTGACAGGTTGTTTGGCCCGAACATCTCTTCCCCTTTTTCCTCCTCTCTTTTCCCCCTCCCTCCATCCTTCTCTGTCTATTAGCACTGACAGCTGGCTTGTTCCGAGTCCTGACTGACTCCGACTGCCACTCTCTCCTCCTACACTCTTTTTTTAACTCCAGCTGTTTCATCTCATCATCCCTCTCTCTCAGTTGGGGTTTTTCACATTCACTTTCTCCCCCATTACATCTTCTGTCCATCCATCCATCCATCCATCAGTCAGTCAGTCAGTCTGTCCCCCCACTCCTCTCCTCTAAACATCAGAAACAGTCACTATAGTGGAACAACGGGGAGCTCTGTGATTCACAGTCCTCCACTGAAGTCAGGCACCACTTGAGGCGGAGCTCTGCAGGAGGCTCCAGTCCATCCATCCATCCATCTATATGCATGCTTTATAATCAGCAAAGCTGTTAATCAACTCATCCAGACAGCTGTCCAAAAATCAGCTGTCAATATCAATCTTCATCTCCTCCTGGAAAATGCTTGAATCACCACGAAGCTGCAAACTTTGAGCGGCGCAGCGTTACATATCAGCATCTCCATTATGTTACACACTGTTTAATATTCTGCTCAGAAGTTTGGGACTGAATGTGAAGCCTCCATGCATCACTGCACTTTATCTGTAGATAACTCAAAAAACCTGTAGCAAACACATATTCATGCATATATAAATACAAATCCTTTTGCTCTATTCTCACCTACAGAGTGTGCAAAAACTGAAATGTTAGAAGTTGTAGCTTACACACCGGCAGCGTGGCAAATAAACGACAAGGAAATGCAAAATATTCGCCTGCAAATATGATGTGTCTAGGGCTTTTATTGTGAAAGGTGAGAACAGAAGGAGTGGATCTGGTCTGCCTTTGTCAAGGTTGAAAAGAGTGATAAAGTTTGCTGTTTTGGTTCAGACGACGGAGCCTCCGTGTTGTTGTTTCATAAATATAGACGCGACTCAACCCGTTCTGCACAACGTGATTGGTTGATGCCGCTATTCACGGAGTGAAAGATCAGAAAAAGTTGCTTTTTTTGCTGCATAATAATCCCGTTCTGTGTGAAAGTATTAACGTTGTGTAACGGCTTTAAGTTCTTCAATCCAATCATCAACTTCCACTCAGTCTTCACAGACCTCATCCTGCACTATGGACATGAGATCTAACTAATAAAGACAGCCCAGATGTTAAAGTTATCACGCCCTTCCACCAATTCTTTCAAATCAAACAGCCTTTCTCAGGTACATTTTATTCAATTAGACTTATTTTTATATAGCGTCAAATCATAACAGAAGTTATCTCGAGACACTTTTTATATAGAGCAGGTCTAGACTGTACTCTATAGTTTAGAGATTAGCATTGCATTGTTCTGGTAATGCACTGTGGACAGGAAAAACTCCCCTTTAGTGGTAGAACCTGAGAGCAGGACCGAGTAGGAACCGGGCATTTTATATTCAACCATCCCACACATTTAATCTCCAGCAAACATAACGCACACAGCGTCCTGTTTGTGAACTTGTTTCACCTTTTTATCGGTGTGCAGTATAAAAAATATGACTGCTAATAAATGATTAAGTGAGATGAAGTTACAGTGCATTGAAGGAGTAAACAAGGACAAGTGCAACGTGTTTTTGATTAAGAGTGTGGAGAGCATCTTTGACCACAGATAAAGAGATAGCTCAGGTGTTTCTCAGTGTGGTTGTATGAGCTACTTCTCCATAGTCAGTGTGTTACTACAGTATCAGTACCAGGAGCAAAGTAATGTACTGCTGTGGACGGGGGCAGCAGCTGAACACATTTTAGACACCTAAAAAACCCTTATCAGTTTAAGTGTATGCCATATTTAGAATATTCTCACCTCTTTACCTCGCGGTCAGACAGCTCTTTCTGAAGCCATTATCTACGCTCTCTTTAAAGCCACCAGACTCCATTGAAAGAAACAGTGATTTGACCTCTCAGAACACAGGAGCTGCTGCTCAACGCTGCATCCATCGGTTAGTTTGTGTTATTGTGTGATATATATATAGAGAGCTTCAGTTCCCCGTCAGAAAGTGGGCCTTCTAAAATACGTTTTACTGCTTTGTCTGTTTCTCTAAACTGGGGGCATGCCGACCGCCATCTACTGTAGGTAAGACACTGATTCTGGATAAATACCTCCTACATCCTCACTGAGAAACACCACAACCATCCCTCTAATGTGCTGCTACTAGTATTTCACCACTCATCATACAGATATATACACGTATATCATCTCTTTGTCTCCAGTCGCCGCCTCACGGTATAATTAACCTGAATAAAGCATCTCTTATTATTGTTTCACATGTGACATCCACATAATACATAACCTTCAGTATGTCATTATCAACAGCAACATTAGCATCACATAATGCATCCCTGCACCACATGACCACCATTAACATCCATTTACAACCCGTCACTCTGTCCTGTTGTCTCTGTGTCTCTGTCCATCCTGCTCTCAGTGTGTCCGTCGTCTCTCTCCTCAACAGATGCTGTTGGACAACAACAGAATGAAAAAGAAATAATCCCTCCTCTTCTCTCCAGCTCAAACACAAGTGGAGGGAGACTTGAAAGCAATTTGCCGAGCTCCTCGCCGGCCACAGCGTCTCATCAGTTTCTCCAGAGCCACTTTGAGCAAGGCACTGTGGGGGGACGTACTCCTCTCCCAGCAAAAGAGCCGCCGCTTATCTCTCCCCATCAGAGTCACACCGATCTCCTCCTCTCAGAGTCGCTCTCAGAGTCGGCAGGTCGACCGCCGGCCGCAGAGAACGTCTCAGATTTCATTTAGATTCACCCGACAGGGAAATATGATCGGATGGCAAATATTCAGAAGCCAAATATTTACCCCGTTGTCGCTGTGCAGCAAACATTTCTGATATTTGCAGACAGCGTGATATGTAAATACAAATGTGACTTATGTGTTTGTCTGTTTAAACTGTATCTGGTAATGTCAGCGTTCTTCAGCTGAGAACAACAAACGTGTATCACATAGAACCACGACCAGTGTTCAGCGTCTATTAGCCCATTTAGTTTAGCATGTTTTAGCCCATTTATAATAGATTATATATACTTTACACAACTAAAGCATACTAGGGCTGCACAATTAATTGAATATTAATCACAATCACAATTCTGGCTTCCCACAATTAAATGAACATGATCACCTGAGCTATTGACGTTTAAAATGTGCGTTTTGCTCATAGAAAACTCTGCAGCATATCTTGGGTATAGATATTATCTATACAGTACAACCAATAGGGATGCACCGATACCACTTTTCTTCAGACCGAGTACAAGAACTTACATTTGGCAACTCGCCGATACCGAGTACCGATACGAGTACTTCTCTGTGCCTAAAGACCCTCGTTAACAGCCAGCTGGAGGCTGTGAGCGACACACGGCAGGCTGGGGAGTCCCGCATACGAGGCGGTGCGTCGCGACCGGCTCTAGGTCGGCTTGGAAAGGCTCGGGCTGCAGCTTTACAGCGCTCCCGGCTCGGACCTCGCCGCACTGTGGACAAAGGGCCCTGCTCCCGGTGCGACTGTCGACCGGGCGGACTGTCCTCAGTGCTAAGTGCAAAGTGGTATTGGTGCCGTTGTATCGGAGCTGTTTTGCGAGTACGAGTACCTGAACACAGTATCGGACCCGATACCCGATACTGGTATCGGTATCGGTGCATCCCTAACAACCAGTGTGTTTATGATTAAATTAAGAGCATTAAATTGTTTATCCAGCTCTTCATGTTGTTAATTTTGCTCTCGAAGTGCACCAGACTGAAGCATTTAACTTTAAAATTTATTTTTTCATATTGCAATATCATTTATATAGCAGAAAAAGATATTGCTATGTCAGTTTTTCTCCAACATTGTGCACCCTTCAATGTACATTAAGAGGAATGCAGCCCAGCATGGAACAGAAAACAGTGTTCTGTTTACTTTAATGTGAAAGTGCAATAAAAATATGCCGTCTCTAAAATCAAAGAATAACCGTGATAAATAATCGTGATATCAATATTGATCAAAATAATCAGGATTATCATTTTGGCCATAACCGTGCAGCCTCTTTAAATCTTTTTAAATCCCTCCGTCCTAACCTACACCGGTTGCTGTGAAACTCTGCACACTTTAAAAATGACCCGACTCCGTTAATCCATCACACTAATAACATCGTGCCTAATCTTACTGTTGTCAGAGCGACATTATTTGTATGTGTTGATTCAGTTATACAAGGTGATTTAAAAAGCTGCTGGCCAACAGAACAACAGAGATGATTCATTGTGATGGATTATTAGTATTATCTACTGTATCTGCAGCAGCTTCTCTGTTCGCTGATTCACACAGAAACTGATGACTTCCTTGAAGGTAGGAGAGAGGAAAAGAAAAGTATGAAAAACTAATTTGGAAAAATTAAAAATGTGGTTGATATAAATCATCCGGGGTTTGGATGCAAAAGAACATTTTTCATCTCCATTAAAAAGGCCTTTCAGCAGCTCAGCTCTGCAGCATGTTGTCATGCTAATTATTTGATCTTAAGGCAAAATTCAGACTTATTTAGTTGTTTGGCTGAGAATCTAGATTCAATTTAAGAGTGCTGGACGATCGGTTGTTTTAGACTCAATGTAAAAGTTAACTTTCACAGTTTTAATCACTTTTGTTGAGATTTCACAATCAAAGTTTTGATCAGAATGAACTCAGGGAAGCCTCCTGTTACAGTCAATGTTTGATTTCCATATTTGGGGCACTTGATTTGCTTTACAGAGGCTTTACAAAAGCTAAAGAAGCTGCCACCGAGTTGACAGTTTTGGTTCAGGCCGTTCAACATTGACCTGTCCTACAAAACTAAAACACCCTGAATGTGTCGGAGATATCTGCTGCTGAAATGTAAACCTCTGACCTTTAAAATCAAAAGATAGTCAAATAGTTTCCCACTTTGTTCCTGAACATCTTCCATTCCAAACCTCATTATTATATGTATTTATTTCTATATTTAGCTGAGAGTGCCTCGCCTCATGAAGCTGACTTATTCAGGAAGAAGTGAGTGAACCGGCGACCGTCAGGTCACCGTGCTGCCTCCGTAACCACAGCAGCTCTGCACTTGTTCTTTGTAAACTTGCGGTCATAGAAAGCGACATGTTCCTTCTGTTGCACTTACCATAAGTCAGCCTGAATAAAGCTCCCTGCTAAATGTTTAAACTGTGACTCAGAGAGAGGAAGCAGAGAGGTCCAGGTATCTCTTCCTGCTCCTGGCGACGCTTTCCTTCTCTGATCTGAGACGTCACTTTGCTTATGATTCACAGATCACAACAACAAAGAAGCTGAGAGCGACGAGGAACCCAGCAGGACGATCGGGACATAAATACCCTGAGAGTTCACAACATGTCAGAGAGTATCGAGAAGGAACGATTCACATCGCCTCCTCTCCACATGTTTTATTCTCGAGCTGCCAGCAGGGGACACAAAACGACAGCAGGAGAGTGAAGACCAGTTGACAGTGACTCAGATTGACACTATTCTGTTGTCTTTAGTGAGAAATGATTAATTAAAAAAGGGGCCGAAAAAAACAAAATAAAATTCTATTCGTTCACCTTGAGGATAAATGAAAGGCATAAAATAAAAAAAACATATAAAAAAGTCTACCTTGTTGTAACCAACGGCTCAGTTTTAATTAAGTAACTCCGTTTTTAATGGAATAGAAATGAGGGGTTTGATGGGATTTATTTTACCGCAGTATTTTGTTCTGTTTTTTAATCTTTAATTTGAACGTTTTGTTCTCCGCCTGCCTTTAACTACCTGTTATTTCTGCATCAGGTGAACATTATGCACAAAACATCCATAAAGGAGGGAGTTATTTCAGCTTCTCTATCAAAATAAAACCGACAGCATGCATCACGTTGAAACGCTGCAGCGGAGATAAAATAATGATTAAGAGTGCTATAATATACACAACAGCCACATTAGCTGATTTTCTCATATTTCCCTCTGGCGTGCATGCAGGACCATTATAGTGTACCAGCCCCTCTATCTGCAGCATATACCAGCACCTGTGTGCTCACAGCGTCAACAACAATATTAAAATATGCCGTCATTTTGCTTATAAATATACAAATAATGCACCAAACCCGTCTGCATAACTCCAATAACCTCGTTCTAAATTATTTACAGCAGAATCATTGACAGCATCATGCAGCTATTATCCAAATAATCAGATTTCAGCTCCTCAAAACAGAACAAATCTCTCCTACAGGCCACCTCCTCCTAACATACAGCAACCGGCATAGCATAGCAACGGTCTGCTATACATAGCAACGGTCTGCTATACATAGCAACGGTCAGTTATACATAGCAACGGTCTGCTATACATAGCAACGGTCTGCTATACATAGCAACGGTCTGCTATACATAGCAACGGTCAGTTATACATAGCAACGGTCTGCTATACATAGCAACGGTCTGCTATACATAGCAACGGTCTGCTATACATAGCAACGGTCTGCTATACATATCAACGATCTGTTATACATAGCAATGGTCTGCTATACATAGCAACGGTCTGCTATACATAGCAACGGTCTGCTATACATAGCAACAGTCTGCTATTCATAGCAACGGTCTGTTATACATATCAATGATCTGTTATACATAGCAATGGTCTGCTATACATAGCAACAGTCTGCTATACATAGCAACGTTCTATTATACATATCGACGGTCTGTTATACATAGCAACGGTCTGCTATACATAGCAATGGTCTGCTATACATAGCAACGGTCTGTTATACATAACAATGGTCTGTTATACATAGCAACGTTCTATTATACATAGCAACGGTCTGCTATACATAGCAACGTTCTATTATACATAGCAACGGTCTGCTATACATAGCAACGAGCTGTTATACATATCAACGATCTGTTATACATATCGACGGTCTGCTGTACATAGCAACACCATGTTGAGAGCCATGTGGAGCCAATAGATACGCTCCCAATCTCTCATTTAGCCCCTTTAACAACAAAGAAACAGGAAGAATAGAGAATATAACGTTCATCATAACACTGAATAACAGCATTCTTGGACTTTTACAGACTTATTCATCCTCTCTTCTTCCTCCCCTCCAATCAGCTGTTTCCTCTCCTCTCCTCCCTCCTCTCCTCCGGCTGTCCTCATTATCTCTCTGAGTCGTCTCCAGGACAAAAAGACCTCACACTTATGATGAGGACTCTGCCATAATACATTCCTCAGCCCCTAACCCTTCAGCTAAAGACAATCTCAGAGTAATAATCCTGAAGATCTTCATTTAAAAATAAATGTCTGTTAAGTCTCCGTCTATCGCCCAATGAGGGAACACAATGGTGATTGGCCGCCATTGGCCCACTGATAAAAGTATTATGAACTGTGTGTCTGTGGAGACATTCACAAGTTAATGAGATGCAAAAACACACCTGCAACTACCGCTTAGAACTCACATCTCCAACAAGAAAGCACGTCTGCTAACAGAACTCAGTTCAGAGGACTGAAACTGTGTTCTTCTTCTTTTTGGTGTAACGCTCCTAAAACAGAAGCCCCCCCCCCGGTGCTTCTCAACATGGCCGTGCTTGTAAATATTGATTAGTGGCACCCAACAGCGACCGACTTCCTTTTCCACGGGTCTGGATTAATTACAGGAGGAAGCCTACAGGCTGCAGATACTCATTAGCTCACGAGAAAAAAAAAAAGATGATGTTCTAATTAAAAAAAGCAGACGTGATAAAACACCGGTCGGATCGAGATCTCACTCTGTGAAGTAGAATTCAAAACTTTCAGAGCAGGAATCTGAATCACCGGACCGTCTGCAGATCAGCAGAGGTTTCCTCTGTCGTGTTGAGTAGAGTGACGGCGGGGGTTAACTCCGGAGCGAGTAACGTTATCGACTTCGGCCCAAACAGGAAACAGAGCTACAGATGTTATTTTCAGGTGATTATACACTAAAGAAAATGATTAATATTATATTCCATTCCTGCCAATAGATCCCCCTGGATGTTACACACTGTTCCTTTAAGATCACATTGCTAAAGGTGTGTGTGTGTGCGTGTGTGTGTGTGTGTTGCAGTGCTTTCCTCCATCTTTGTTTCCTGCCCATTAGTTACCACACTGTAAAAGGTTAGCAGGTGTGTGTGTGTGAGTGTTTTATGGATATTCAGTAGAGACAGAAAGCCCTCATCCAGCCGCAGCAGGAAGTGAACGCTCCTAAACTAAATGTCACACCTGTCATCGACAATGTGGATGAAAAGGCTCAATTATCCTCCTCACAAACACACACCTCCATCTCTCTCTGTTTATTTCACCCTTCCCTTTCTTTCTTTCTGTGTATTTTCTTTCCTCTCTTCCTCTTTTATATTTTGCATCCCCCAGTCCAACTGTTCTTCTTCTTCTTCGTGGTGTCTTCAGAGTGTGTGGAGGTAATTAAAATGTCCTTTCTAACGGTGTAGTGATAAATGAACGGAGCTGTCAGGGAAACGCCTCCCACTACATCACACATTCTCTCTTTTTTGCATTTGATTTCGGCGTCACGGTTCAGAGAGTCTGCTTCATTAGTGTTCACGGTGGCTCTATATGCTCAAACGGATGCGTAACAGCAAAACGCAACAGTACAGAACACACATCAAGGCATTTCCACACTCCAGAGGACGGCAGAAAGAAGAAGAGAAGTCGGGTTTAAGCAGCCGAGTCAGACGTTGCTGCTTTCAATTAAACTGCGGTTGGATTTCCTCCTTAAATTAGGAGGGATTTCCTCAAATCCACTGTTTCCTCAGAGGGAAAGAAAACATTCAAACTTCAACAAATTACGTGAGAAACAAGTGGAAACACGGTGTCGGCTTTCATCAGACTCCTTCCAGCTGCTGCTGCAGCTTCACTCAGACCGACTGGATGTTATCAACCATGTGAAAAGGTTGGATGACTTTTTGCTTTCCATTGACAACATGTCAGACTCTGGAAAATGAGGATGAACAAGGATTTGTTTACTGCAAACAGAAAGAGAAGATTTGTTTCAGTAGTTCAGTCGTTGACATCAACGCTGTTTTTTTTGGCTGAAACACAGAGGGTCATGGTACGTGTCCACAGCCTCCGTGCTTTCCACGCTTTCCATTCATTGTCTATGTAAGCAGCCGCGCAATGCATTCTGGTAGCGTGGCTTCGCGATTCGAGAGACTAGGCGTTATTTACGTGAAATAAGAGAAGAAAGTTTCCAAACGAGCCTCCATACTGGTTCCGGTTTGAAAGCTGGGAGCAGCAGCCAACGGCGGGAAAGCGTTCGTCCAATCAGGAGCCGAGTGCCTTGTTTCTAGGGACAGCACACCAAGCGTCCAATGCTGGGAAGCGTTGCGTCCCCTCGCGATAAAAAAACGCCCCTGTGGACACGTACCATCAGCCCTACTAGCACTAAAGTCTGTCACTGAGTGATGAAGTCACACGATTGGTCGGCCGAGTGTTGGAGTTTCCTCATTGGCCGAAAGGCTTGTCATTGGTCAAAAGGCTTGTTTCACGAGGCTTCATCTGGACATCATGTGCAGAGGAAACCATCTGTTGGTCAAACAGTGTAGAATAGGCAGATATACACTATTTCCAACCGGCTTTGTATCGGTACGTGCAAATGAATGATGGCGCCCAGAGCCCCTAGCTCATTTATCGCAGAAGGTCCATCGGATGGCGCGAAACATGACATTTTGCATCGTCCAGCAAACTGTTGCAGGCGGGTGAGCAGGGAGCTCTGGCTGCTGGCAGCCTGCAGGGAGGTTTAACACTGTTTGCACATACTGTCCGCATCGTAGTGATACAAAGCTGGTTGAAGATCATCCAAGTTTCCCTTTAACAGGTAATAATTCCAAAAGAATCTGAACATGCTTCATCAGTTCATCAGTTCCAGAACTAGTGTACCAGTTTATCACTGGTCTCCAGCTAGGAATAGGTTTCAGGAACAACAGTGTCTCTGCTAGAGAGGTGCTGTCACACAGATATTAATGCATTCCCTCTGTGCTTTTGGTGCTCATTAACACAATTAGAGTAATTTCTCTTTATAATAATGCAGAGAGAGCATGCAGGCTGAACAGAGGCTGTGATGATGACGTGCTCTCTACATGCAGCTCCTCTCTCTCAGTGTTTTATCTGCAGCCTCTCAACATCTCAGCAGCCTACCAGCACATCAACAGGTCTGAGACTAACAAGGCCGATGTATAATTTAAGAGCCGGGGCTCTCCTCGTGATCAGAATACCATATGACGGGTAAAGCACGCAGGCGTATGAAATGCAAATGCGGGGGCTCCCGAATGCCCCTCGCCGCTCTGCTCCCGCTCCCCCTGCAGGACGCCAAGGTGCTATGTAAATGAAGCCAATCAAAGGGCCTGCCAGCGACTTCACAGCCGCCATCAGAAACCCATCATCCCTCATCTGAGGTGTGCGGGATGAGGGGCGTCTCTGCAGCGCGAGCAGGCATGAAAAACATCAGGCTTCTTCATGTTCCATATATTCATGTTTCACAGCTTCTATTATTTAATCCATTACGATGCATGTTGATAGCAGCCGGGCTGCGTCACTACAGCTGTACAGTCCATACGCCATCTAAATGAAATCTACCCAACACATTATTCATGCAAAAAGTGTTTACCACATTTTTCAGGCTGACATTAATCTTTCTGACATAAATGCAATTCATATATTTGGTAGTAAATATTGTCAGGCTGATGGAATAAGAAGTGTGAGAATGAGGTCTTCAAACACACATTACAGCACTCATGGTGGTTGTTTACACTGTGATGACCACTGACTCCGTCTTTTACTGAGCGCTCCATCACTGACTGTCAACTATATATGGAGATGATTCAGTAGCTCTTTCTCTCTGGAGAAAGCATTAAATAAACCGTCAGCCTGTCTGCAATGAGACACAATATCGCTAACTAAACAACTGGAATATAGACTTCTGAAAGGCTGGAATCAAACAATGTGAAGTTTGTGATTACATTGTCGACATTTAAGGAATGCTTTATGGATTTATCTATAGAGTCTTGGTGGTTGGTCACCGCCGAACACCGGCATCAGGTTGGGACACGTAACAAGCAACCAGAAACAGCACACTACTGGGTGGGACCATATGACCCTAACCCAGCATCTAAAACTGAAAAACACTTTTACCGGATTCATTTAGATATTTTCCAAAGTAAAAGTCCCCAGAAGTCAAGTGAAGTCAAATGTATTTCTATAGCACATTTAAAACAGCATGAGCTGACCAAAGTGCTTTACAGACAGGCAGAATAAAAACAGGTCAACAGAGCAGACAGCAGAACCACACATATCCACAGACAGAGACTGAGATCAAACCCATGAGTAAAGACTGTTATTATGAGCATTATAAAAGGCCAATTAGTAATCACAGTTTAAGTGCATTCAAAAGCCAAAGAGAAGAGAAGTGTATGATTCAACCTTCTCCCCGTAGTCTAGTGTTAAAGTTAACAACAATCATAATAATTGTAGTATCATATTACATAAAGGGACTGTTAGTAAGAATCCTAAATGTCTTGTTAACAGCTTCATCTGTGTCCGTTAAGTCAACTAAAGTCAGCGTCCTGTTGCTGGCGCTTGTGCTCGCTCTACATAGACATGAAGGAGCATCGCTCAACACAGTGAGGAGACACACGTCAGCTAAAAGCACAATATCACTCTATATTTCAGCTGCTTGGCAGTAATGTTAGCTGACCAGACCAAGGTCTCTCCATGAATCAATGCTGATCCTAGTGTTGGCTTTTCCCGCCTCAGCCTCCCGACCGCGGCCGGAGGGAACGGGGGAAACGCCGGAGTTTTGGTGGGAGACGATAACGTTTCTCTCTGCGGAGTCCCGTCACTTCACAAGACACGGGAAACCTCTGTTGGTCTGGAGGAGCTGCAGCAGTTATTTCTGCACAAACGTCCACTGAACATTCACTAGATATTCTCAGAGCTAAACTAACTCTTCTGCAGTGTGGAGTGAGCAGCATGCACGTGAGAGGTGGAGAGAGAGAGAGAGAAGGAGTGTGGTGTGTGAGCAGAGGAGCAGAGGAGCAGAGTACAGCAGAGACTCCGGTCCTGGAGACCAAAGCTACGGTCTCCTCCGCGTCCTCCGACCGCGGCCAACACTGTTTAACAGCTTCACTAGATACAACCAAGAGGTTTTGGTGCTTCCGTGTAGTTTGTGTTGGAGTCTGAGTCTGAACAGTGTAGACACACGCGAGCGCGCATTGATTTATACGTGTAAGAAGTTACAAACAGTCCCTTTAAAAATCCCAACACATATGGAACCAGCACCCAAGTATCATGATAGTATTGAATCAGGAGATAGCTGAATCTTCCCAGCACACTCACTGAACCCAAAGTGTGTCTTTATCTTTAGACCAAGAACCAACAGTTTGTTTATCACTGATAAATATTCTTTGTCTTTCCAAACGCTGCATATGAGTGTGTTTTCTGATCTGGTTCCTGTTTGATAGGTAACAGAACGTATTAGATTGAGATTAGAGGGAGATCAGGGTGACTGTTAACAGGAGACGGGACATGAAGTCAGACACTCTGCATGTCAAGTCTCTTTCATCTTGATCGTCTAGATTCATCGTCACAGTGACACAACGTGGACTCGGAGCCAGGTCGGGTTTCTGTTTCTTCACACAGCAACGACAGAAAAGTTTCTGACCTTTCACCCTAATTACACATCAACCAGAATGAAAATGAGATGGTGGTGATGAACCTATTTCCAAAGGTTCAAGATCCAACACTGAATTATTCAACGCGCGAGGACTTTAATTCAACGTGTTTGAGATAATGAAAGAATCCCTTTCTTTAATCTCATCATGCACAAACTCTTCCTCTGAATCTCATTCTGGGATCTTCTTTTATCCTTTTTCCTTCTGCGTCTTATCGCTGTGGAAATAAACTGTGGGCTTGTAACGGACGATAATGAGCAATAATAAGCAACAGATAATTGATAAAAATGTGATAAAATGTGAGGCTGAATGAAAAAAAAAAATTCACAGATGATTTCATGAAGCGGGTTTTATTAATATCTGCTGAACAGTGAAAGACAAGAGTGATTTCAATCATCGTGTCTGTAACTCTGTAACACTCATCTCAAACAAGACGGGAGTCCCAACTGAAGGCTGAACCGTTCATAATGATGATTCATAATAATAAAGATGAGTTACTGGACAAACAACGTCATCTGTTGGCTTGTTTAAAAGCCGCCGCCGAACAATAAACTCCAGTCTCTCTCTTGTGCAGCGATGAAGCTTTTTGTCCCTTGCGTGACCCCGTAGAAAGTGTTTGTGCTTTGTTTGCCTCAGTAAGTCCTCTGTGTCGGTGTTCACATCGGCGTCAACACAGCGGATCAAGTGCTAAGTACGGGGAGGATGAGGAGGATTTAGTCTGTTGACTGTGGACGTATGGTTCACTGTATGTAGACGGTACGAGTCTACGGGAGCCCAGAGGGGACACAAAGCTCTTTATGGACCACATGCTATGGATCTCATCTTTGAAAGTCAAGCATAAGCTACACTTTGCTTTCTGTCATTGGCCACACGGCAGAGATGTATTCATGTAAAACTATGTCGACATGTACAGTACATGAGGACAACAGTTGCCAAACTAGTGTGTGAAGGAGCCACACATGTTATCAACCATAGCTCCACTCTGACCTCCACAACGTGGGTCCAGTCAGATCCTGGTACTGATGGGAGGCAGTGTTTGAACAAATGACCAAGGCTGTCGTTTTTGGTACAAAACCAACAAATCAAAACTCCAGAGTTTCTTCCAACATGCTGCCCCGCATCCCTCCAGCTACTCAGAGATGGAAATAGTACTTCTGAATTTACTCCGGATTCCTGCTTAAAACACATTAAACTTACAAAATCAGTTATTGAAGTGGTCGTTTGCCGTTACTGAGCTCAAACCTGCCACATCCAGATTGAACCGGGACGTTCGAGGCTTATTAAGATGTTTTGTGTTCATTCTCTACCTGTTGGATTAATGTATGCGCGGGCCGTCACACTTGGGACGCCTGCTTTGATGGAGCTGAATGGAACGACCCAGAGGAACACGCAGCTGTAATTGGTCACAGCGGATGATACGTGGTGCCCTTTACAGACTGGAACAGACACCGATGCCAGACTCAACACACTCTTCTTCTTCTTCTCCTCATGTCTGATACTCTACCACTATTATCTTTAATAGAAAAAAGTGTTTTTAAATATTAAAGCTCTTTCTATTGTTCTGTAACAGAAGCTTTCTGTGTGGCTTTTTGTGGATCTAACCCTCTTTATTGGCTGGCGACTGGAAGTCCTACGCCTCACCCCTGACCACATGGAGATAATGGATAGCAGTCAGTGAAGGATGTGAGTGTGATGTTTTGACATCCACATCCTGGATTTGTCAGATTGGTCAGGGGACTCGATCGATCCCCTGCAGAGTCACACAACTGCTAGTTTATCACTCACATGTCTCTGGTTTAGGAGGTAATCCATCATCATTGATTGGCATCAGTGGGATCACATCTCGCTGATATGATCATATCATATATTTTTTGCATTTTAAAAGTTCTGCTGTGCAAATGAATGAATCTGCAGCCTGGTGTCCTAAAATACAACAAAACTGCATTGTCTATTACGTTTCAAGGGAACGCATATTCTCCCTGTTTACGTTTCCATTTGACAGAAATACGTTTAATCAAAGTCTGTGTAAGTCCGCGTAGGGAGGAGGTCGGGATGGATGGACGGGTCGAACACAGGAGACTGCTGTTAAACCTTAAAGGGACTGTTTGTTACTTCTTACACGTATAAATCATGCGCGCTCGCATATGCTCAGAAACGTCGAGTTTCAACGTATCCGTGGTTTGCAGAAATGTTCAATACCAACATATAACAATACCATTAATATATATATGTAGTGTTGAGCCATTGTTTTGTAGGAGACGGTTTATTCAGACTCGACTTGAAAATGAAAGTGAAGAAAAATGAGGTTCCTCCATTCCAGCTGATTTCTATTGAGCTGAATTGTATTAAGATGCAACAGGAGCTCCCTTTGTGTATTGTTGTGAGACTGAGAGAAGCTTCTTCACTCTGCAGGTTCTTTAATGAGTGCATTGTCAGGCCCGATGTGTAAAGCAGCACATTGTGTACGATGTGAAGTATAGCCAACACAAACAGTACAGCCCATAAAGGAGGGGAGTCCCAGTAACGAGCTAACGGCATCGATCCACAGACTGCTGGAATCACAGCGGCTGAGTGGAGGGGTATCAACCTGAATGCAGATGTCTGCTGGAGATTCGTTTATAGATCTGTCTGAGGCACACTACATCACTTCCTGTGACCCAACGCAAACAAAACGCTCCTGATTATTACGCCAGGACAGACTGGGCAGGTCAGCAGCGTGTGGCGGCTGCCTCGCTGAACCGCTGAGTCTTTCACACGTGTGGCGTCCACACCAACTGCTGCCAGCACTTTCTTTCTACATATTCTTCACAATGACCATTTCATTTCATTATAAATGTCATTTATATTTATTTATAAGCGTATGCTGATTTGTAAATAATAGTAATAATCCACAATTAAAACCTCGTTTAACTTTATTCATTCTTGGAGGGTAAATATTTCAGAATAAAAGCCTTGTGTTAACAAATGATTGATTACTTGAGGGCTTTTATTTTTAAATGGAAGCATGAAATGTTGAATCAAAGACATTGAAACTGTAGTAATGTTGCTGGTATGATGTCAATATACAGTCTGTTGTTGCTGTGAGCCGCGACCTCGAATCTCTAGAAAAGACGAAGCCGCCACGCAGCCGCCGCGCAACAGCCACGCAGCAGCCACGCAGCCACCACGCAGCAGCCACACAGCCACCACGCAGTAGCCACGCAGCCACCACGCAGCAACCACGCAGCCGCCACACAGCCACCACGCAGTAGCCACGCAGCCACCACGCAGCAACCACGCAGCCGCCACACAGCCACCACGCAGCCGCCGCGCGCTGCTGACGTACACCGTGTGGCCCGGGCTTTAGTGTCACATCACAACAACATACTTAACTCTCCACTGCGTCTCTAAACTTTTAGAATCTTTTTTTTTGTTTTCTGGAAATCCCACCAAAGTCCCAGTGTCTCTTGAGTCTTCATTGTACCTGGAGAATAAAGTGACTCGTGGTCACCTGACCTGACGCAGCTCTTCCTCCCAGATGCTCCGAGTATCTGAGCATCACACGTCTATTGTCCTCTGCTAGACTCTCTGCTCCGTCTGCAGCGTCACTGATGCTCGATAAGGCCGGAGTTCTCTCAGCAGATAAAAGCCCCGGTGCTGTCTGCTCACACACACAAATACAAAATGCTGCTGGCGCTGCCCTTTAGAGCGGAGCGATCGCCGGGCACGGAGACGGAAACGTGAGGCGTGGCGGAGGGGACACGTTGTGTGTGAATGTTCAAGAAGTTAAGAAAGAGGCCGAACTGTGAAGAGAAAGAAAGAAAGGGAGTAAAGATGTGACGAGAGAACGGAAATGGAAAAGGAATAGAAGAGAAACTAAAGATGAGGACGTAGAAATAAACACATTTCACTGGTTCTCCAGATCCGCTCAGCTCTGAAGGATGAGCCATTCACCGTGTTACCAGTCAAAACAGGACCTCCTTTCAAGCATTTTTTGGAATAATAAACATAAACAGTAGAAAAACACAGACATGAGTAATGTCTCTGGATCCAATAACAGGTTTGTGAAGGTGCCATCTTTGTCAGATGGGAAAAGAGTGGGTGTGACTAATAGAAGAGCAGGAGGCATGCTAAAAAACAGAGGGTCGTACACGAGGATTAAAACAGAAGGAGTGAATTCAACCATATACTTTTGGAAAGAAATGTGCATTTGGATTAAACTGAAGATGTGGATCAATGGAGGACACGTTGGCTAGAATGCAGGGATGGTTTGAGAAGTTTCTATAAAGACGATTAACATCCAAATCCAACGTTCAGGACAGATTCAAAACAGCAAATGGGTTAGCATTGTTTTAGAATTTGGGTGGGTCAATCCAAAGGCCTTTCTGTAGCTACAGTTTCTCCATGCACGGTGCTTCTCTATAACTCGGCTTTCTTTAGTAATTTAAGGGGGGAGGCAAATCTTAAATGGCAGCTTATTAGCCGGAGCTCTGAAACAGACAGGATGAACACTCATCATGATTCCAAAGGCCTCGAGGGGAAAGAGGAGCTCGTAGTAATGAAGATGATGATGGGTTGGTAATATCTAATTTCTCCCGCTCCCTGACTTTATCCCCCATAGTGACCAGCTGCATCCATTACTGGCCGCCGGCCGTGTGTGTTTAAAAAAGATGATCAATAACAAAAAAAACAAAGCGAAGGCCGCCTTTTAGTTTCTCAAAGCCATTTTCAGTCCACTTCAAAACATTCTTATCTTTTAAAGGCAAAAACCCGAGGCTCTTTATCGATCTGTTTGTTGCCTGCCAAACGAAGAGACCCAAATGAGATGGGAAGGGATTAAAAGAAGACCTGAGCGAGAGACAGAAAGAGAGCAGACCAGTGGAGCATCTGAATGCCAACAACTGGTCTGCTGCTATGCTGGTGGAGCTGTGGTCAGTGGATTCATCTTGTGGTCTAGAATTACAGGAAATAAGAGTGTTGAAGCGCTGAGGCCGGAGCAGAGATACAGAGAGACATAATTAAACAACAACAACAGGGTAACATATGAGCTGTCAGGAGAATAGCAGAGGTTGCATCATGTAACAGCACCGAACGGATCATTTAAAACTCCTCCGTGCACTTTATAATCTTTCTGTCCACCGACTCAAAAGTAGACGATTGTTTCTTTCCTCTCGGGTGAGTTTAGTGTTGAGCACAGAACGGCCTTGAACAGTTGTACTGCAGAACTCCGCCCGGCTGGCTGCATAGAACATTCCCTCCCTGCTGTAACTCAGTCAGTCAGAAACACAAAGAGAAAAATAAAGGAGGGAGAAACTGGACTCCTCGTTACTGTTTTGTTTATATCAGAGGTTTTATGCATTGATTTCTGGTTCAATTACAACGAAAGATCCAGTGATATTTATAGTGCTATACCTCTTTCACCCCTCCATCTCCATTCTCTCCTTCCTCCTGTTCTTCTCCTCATCTCTCTACCTGTTATTGCTCCTCTCTCCTCCAATCTCAGGTTTATGTGCCATGCAGGCAGGCAGGCAGGCAGGCTGTTCTCTAACCAGGTCAGAATAGCAGGGATAGACTAGCGGGCTGCTGTGTCCATAGACAGCCCATTACACCCATCAATCAGCCGGCCTGCTGAGGCACTCGCCCAGGACGGGACAGGAGGCCGAGGAGAGAGAGAGAGAGAGAGAGAGAGAGGAGGAGGAGACAGATTTAAGAGGCCGCTATCAGAAGATTCATCGCTCCTGACAGAGTCCTCCATCAGACACAGAAAAATAAATCTTGTGAGATCAATTCGACTGCTGATGCTTAATTTCTCTGCAGGGGGATGTGAGGTCTCCGTATAATTATCAGCTCTTATTAACTTTAGGAATGGGACTTCATTGTTGGAGCTGAAGTGTCGTAAACTGTAGTTTCTCTGATAGCTCTAAAACAAATTCAAAATTTTTTTTCCTCTTTTATTTAACTAAATGATGTTTATTTGATTGACAGGTGCCTCAGCCTCGCTTAGGTACGACAACGATTCATCCTGACATCCAAACATGGAAGTTCGTGCTACAAGCGAAGACACTTTTCCATGAAATCAACTCGCCAAATTAAAGATTGCATCATTGGTGATATAATAACACACTAGAATACTGTCATTAAAAACACATCAGTATAGGTAAATGCATTGTGTTTTAGGTAATCAGAGGAACTGGTCAGTGTTGATGTTACTTCTTAATGGATACAAAAACAATGTTCTGTGTTGAAGTCTTCTAAAATGTGTTTTCTATTCTGATGTTAAAGTTTCAGTTTTGTTGCATCAGTAGTAGAGCTTCACTTTAAAGGAATATTTCACCCACTAAATGATCATTTGTATATTAATAACTCACCCCGTGTTACCTTAAGAAAACTTACTTGAGCGTTACTCTCTGAGGACTCTTTTCTGAAAGGAATACTTCACCTCGTGTTACCTTGAATTCTTGAAGAAAACAAACTATTTGAAACACGTGTGACTCGTCTGGACGAGTAGCACGCCTGCACAAGCTTGAGACTATTTATGCAGAAGTGTTGTAAATAGTCAGGTTTCAGTGAAGGTGCATGTGTTTGTGAAGTAGTGAGTTTACGACTGCATCAATGAGACTTGGATTATACTGCACCAGTTGTGTGAGAGTTAGTAAACGGATGTTTTCATCTAGTTCGTTCACAGGAAGAGGTGTATAAATGCCCCGATAATGCAAAAGGCATTTTGCATTATCGCATTATCAATAAGAACGTGTCATTTGTACGCCATGTATCCTGTATTGACTGCAATACAAATGCATCCGTGTATAAATGCTGCAGTAAGAGTTAGAGACGGTGGTGGGTGGGGAGGAGGATGGGCCCAACAAACACCAGACTTTAACCAGGACACCTGTGTTCACCCATGTTTGGTTTTGTAAGTTACGTTTGTCACGTCTTTTTTTATTGACGTTTGTGAGGTGTTTTCCGTCGTTGTTTCCGTACGTGTTTTACTTAGTAAAACTCTAACT
Source organism: Sebastes umbrosus (assembly GCF_015220745.1). Classification (NCBI taxonomy): domain Eukaryota; kingdom Metazoa; phylum Chordata; class Actinopteri; order Perciformes; family Sebastidae; genus Sebastes; species Sebastes umbrosus. Next base: position 26,465,585 of record NC_051288.1, on the reverse strand, counting down.
AAGTGGTTTTCTTGCCTGAACCTAACTGCGGATGTTTGCATAGCGTACAATTGACACAGAGAGTGTCCGTGTGATGTTGTGATATTTAAACCCATTCCGGTGAGACTGGTTGAGTTTTGCTGTTGTTAAACCTGGAACCCATTTATTTCAATTCATCGAGACTTTTCTCTATTTTTTTTTATTCACCGCTCACCGTGGAGGCATGAGAGAGGAAAACTACGTTTTCATCAAGAATTCAAGGTAACACAAAGGCTGAATGATTAATTGAAGTATTCCTTTCAGAAAAGAGTCCTTTCAGGATTAAGAGAGTATAAAGTTCAAGGAAGTTGAACAATGCTTATACAAATTAGGAAAAACCTAATTTCATTTACTGCCATCTGATAAGAAACTTATTAAATGCTTCAAGGGAGGAAAAGTTAGCTGACAGAAATGTAGCTGTATTAATCTATTTATTAACAGAATGGTGTTAATATTAAAGATGTGAATGGATCAAACACTATCAAATAAAGAACAGAAGGCCAGATGAGCAGAGCTCGTTGCCCTAACCCTAAAATTCAGACTTCATAATTCAACGAGCAATTTGTCAACAGACAACTTTAAGCTTTCTAATGAGAAGATAAGATGAGATCATCATCCAGATGTGAAGCTCAGTGAGTGACCACGGTTCTAAGTATATATACAGTATAGTTTAAACACCTGAATCCAGAAGGAGAAAATACAATATGTTGTATAAGTGAAGATTTCAGAGTTCCTCGCTGGCCATAAAAAGTTAGTAGATCTCAGAACAACGACTCAAACTGTACAAAGTACTTATTTGTTGTTGTACTTCATCACTGAGCGCGCCTCGACTTTCTCTCAACGCTTCCAGAGGCGAGTTACGCCGTAACAGAGACCTGGACAGCTTTAATGAAACATTTCAGCCCGATTTCTTCGACAGGTGAGAAGTGAGAGCAGGAACTCTGTTAAACATCGCTGACAGCGCTCCTTCAGAGGGACATGTTAGCAGGACAAAAAGAAGAGAACCTAATTATCTCATTGAACAAAATGTAACCATCGCGAACGCAGCTTCTAAAACAGAAGGTCAAAACAGCGCTGAGGGCGCCGTCTGGGCGAGACAGCTGAGGCTGAACGGGGCTGACATGTTTGAAACGGGAGAATCAAAGTTAAGTTCATGAATAAAATGTAAGAGAACATGTGGAGAGCTTCCTTCATTTATTCACGGGACGTGCCAACAACAAGCATTGTGGTTTGTTCATCAGCTAATAAACTCACTGAGCAGCTAATTAACGACCAACGCCGGCAGCTGACTGACTAACTAACCGACAACACAGAACACAAAGTGACTGATCAAAGCAATCTAAGGATTAATCAACCAACTGCATCACATATTAACTTCCCAACCAACCAACCAGCTGCAGGCTGTACCACAGAATCACCAACGGGAATCAATCAGGTGAATAAAGAAGCTCTCATCCTGATAACCGGCTGATCATCTCTGATTAGTCTGGGGCTTTACTTCCACTACTGTGTGGGTGCAATGTGCGTGCACGTCTTCAGACTGAGAGGCCGGTGATGATTCGGATGTCTGGTGATTGGAGGCGCTGCGTTCGTATAGCTGAACATGTCAGCTCTCAGACGGAGGAGAGATCAGCAGCATCTGCGGGGACGCCAGCTGCCGCCTTCTGTTTCCCAGCGAAGCAAAAAACTTCATCTCCTCCGTCCTTCAGCTCAGAACAAACCTCGTCTTTAACTTCCAGCAGAGATTACACCGGCTGTCTCCGCTCGCAGCTGAACCTCCACAAGGTTGTGACGCGTCAGGCTGACCTTCAGCTTTAGAGGAATGTTTTCCTTCAGCCAGTTTCTGGACTACATGCTGCAGGATGCCACACAAGAACCGCCTCTTACAAACACAAAGATTCAAACTAGGGCCGTCAATTCTTCTCTTTACTCTCTTTACTGTCCTACTGGCCTACAACTCATTATTTTCCTGCAAACTCAGCAAAAGGTTTGATCCTAGCTGGTTGAAAAAGGCTTCTCGTGACAGTGATTTGTATGTTTTCAACATGGCAGCGGCCTGCGAGGCAAGTATCCTGTTCCACTGGCCCAGTTCCCCTCAGCTGACTCAAACAGAAGAAGAAGAAGAGAGCCGACGCCGCGGCTGACTGTTAGTTCACAGCAGATCATCCGAGTGCAGCATTACGTCAGAAGACATTGCTTAAATGATGCATCAAACACTATTTGAGTATGTGGAATTACATAAATACCCTAGTATATGAACATTTTGTGTAAATACATGATATATTAGTCTTAGATTATACCAGGGGTCAGCAACCTGCAGCTCTTCAGCTCCTCTCCAGAGGCTCCCTGTGGAGTTATACAAATGGAAATGAATAACTGTTTTTTTGTTTACATTTCATTTATAATAATAAATATATACATACATCTGCATTCTCGTAATATGACTTTTTATTCTCGTAATATTTTGACTTTATTCTGTAAATCTCAGATGTTTTTTCCCTCAATGTGGTCCTAATACTCCGCAGTACATCTGCTCTTTGGTTCTCGCTGCATTAGACTTATATACTATATACTTAGATTATAAACTGTGTTATCTTCATCACAATGATCACATGTTTTGCGGTTCCTTTTTTGTTGCCTAAAGTGTCTCTTTTGCTAGTAAAGGTTGCTGACCCCTCGGTTATACTTTCATAAAAACACCCTGGAAATGCATCACAACACGTACACATGACACGCCAAAAGCAACAAAGGTGTTGTTATTGCATGTGAAGTGACTTACAGATTGCCGTTTGGTGAGACCGGACTGGATACTGAGCCCTCACGTTAATAATGTTTGTATATGTACCGAAGTAGAACTGTGAATATGCATATATGTAAACCCCCGTGCATGCATAGATCTCACTCGTATAGAGGCTTCATGCTCGTGCATCATGTGCATCCTGTTTCCTCACACAATTAAGTGCAAGCAGATCAACCCGTCTCCATCGGCCTGCACTCCATTTCATCTTTATGAATGCAACTGTTCCTCCTCAGCCGAGAGACCTGCAGCCTGACCAACTGACCAAACAGCTCATTAACCAGATCACTGACCAACACAGCAACACACCATCTGCTCAGCTCACTGACTGACTGACTGACTGACTGACTGACTGTCTGACTGACTGACTGACTGACTGACTGTCTGACTGACTGACTGACTGACTGACTGACTGACTGACTGACTGACTGACTGACTGACTGACTGACTGTCTGACTGACTGACTGTCTGACTGACTGACTGACTGACTGTCTGACTGACTGACTGACTGACTGACTGACTGACTGACTGACTGTCTGACTGACTGACTGACTGACTGACTGACTGACTGACTGACTGACTGTCTGACTGACTGACTGTCTGACTGTCTGACTGACTGTCTGACTGACTGACTGACTGACTGACTGACTGTCTGACTGACTGACTGACTGACTGTCTGACTGACTGACTGACTGACTGACTGACTGACTGACTGTCTGACTGACTGACTGACTGACTGACTGACTGTCTGACTGTCTGACTGACTGACTGACTGTCTGACTGACTGTCTGACTGACTGACTGACTGACTGACTGTCTGACTGTCTGACTGACTGACTGACTGTCTGACTGACTGTCTGACTGACTGACTGACTGACTGTCTGACTGTCTGACTGACTGACTGACTGTCTGACTGACTGTCTGACTGACTGACTGACTGTCTGACTGTCTGACTGACTGACTGTCTGACTGACTGACTGACTGACTGACTGACTGTCTGACTGACTGACTGACTGTCTGACTGTCTGACTGACTGACTGTCTGACTGACTGACTGACTGTCTGACTGACTGTCTGACTGACTGACTGTCTGACTGACTGTCTGACTGTCTGACTGACTGACTGACTGTCTGACTGACTGACTGACTGACTCTCTGTTCTCTCTGTAGGAGCCATGTTGGATCTATTTACTTACTGAGTCTCACTTTCCAGCAGCTTCACCACGGCACCGTGTAAAGCTGCTTTAAATGCAGCAGAGATGACTCATCGTGTGTGTGTGAGTACACCGCTGCAGCATTGTACCCGAGATACTGAACTTGTGTGTGTGTGTGTGTGTGTGTGTGTGTGTGTTTGGCAGGTGCAGGCAGAGGGAGATGAATAGCTCCCGGTGCCACGGAGAATTGTTTAATAAACATTTTTATTAGCTCCTTTCACAAAGCCTCTCTGTGTGTGTGTGTGTGTGTGTGTGTGTGTGTGTGTACGAGCTGGGCGGCGGCAGCGTCGGCTGAACGCAGCGTCGTCAGCAGCAACTCGCATCACGCACTGCAGCCACGATGTCACCAAGCAATGCCGGGCCGACTGCAGGCAGAGGATCCAGACTTCACACACTTCAAAGCCCGAATGGTGTGTGGGAGGAACTGTGTCCAAACTGCTCTCTATACACTCGTCTCAACATGTGTGGCGTCTGAAATACACCATAAAGAGAGCTGCCGATGTCCCACAATGCAATGTGCAGCTGAAATGAAGGAGCTATTAAAGAGTAGAACGGTGATGCTGCAGCTCACAGAAACGATGAAAGTAAGAGAATTAAAGTATCTAAAACATGAAGCAGCGTTAATCAGATCTCTCAGTAACATGTCCTGGTTCTTTGCTGTTGCTGAGTTTCAGGCGTCCTGCCAGTCAACCACTTAGCACCTCAGTATGTTGGACAAATGACAAAGATTCACCTGCTCCTCCTCCTCCTCCTCCTCCCTCCTTTTGCCTGCTTTAACCTGGCCGTTCCCTTTCACCATACCTGCCAACCCTCCTGGGATACTCCGGTTCTTCATCGCCCTCTCTCCGTTTCCTCCCGGGGTCACACTTCTCCTTCTTTCTCCCGATTTATGACAAATTTTCACACCTCTTTTTTTGTTTCCTTTTCGTTATCTCAACCTGTTTCTGGCGCTGTACAGCCTGTATTAAACCAGAAGCCCTACTGTTTGCCTAAGAATACCAAAGTCACCAGAATGCAGGAAGCAAAGTCTCTGAAACTGAAACTTCTTCTGGGGGAGGATATGAAATCATCCTTATTTTCCAGGTCTCAAGGTTGGTCAGTATGCTCGTGCAGTATCATTGCCTCCCCCCTCTGTGGGAGTCGGCCTCACAGTTGGAGCAGCGCTGGACTAGAGGTCACAATTACTCCAGTTTCTGAGGAAAAATGCAAATCAATGTCATTGCAATGAACACTATAGACTGGGGCCAGATCACTACTAGTAGGGTAGTATAGTAGTATAGTAGTATAATAGTGAGTGGCATGTTAATGTTCTGTCTGTAACCATGTTAGTTGTTGAGATATGTTTGCAAATGAAGGACTGACTTGTCCTCAAATGGCCACCGTACAGACGATAAACCCTTTTGATTTAGATAATAAAACGTCATTTCCTCTAATGCCACCCTCAAGACAAACTGTACTGTATGTGATGATCGTCCAGTACGGAATTCCCTTTCCAGCCCTTTTCCATTACAGGAACTAATGCAATGCAACATAACATGAAACCTGTGCCTTGTTTCTACTGTCGTCTTGCTTCAGTGGTGAGTTCCTAAATGCCCAGTTACCAGGTAGTCCCAGGTAGTCTCAGGTAGTCCCAGGTAGTCCCAGGTAGTCCCAGGTAGTCCCAGGTACTTCCAGGGGCTGCTGGCTGTGCTGCCAATTGTGATTGGTAAAGCAACAACAAACAGGACAACTACAAGAAACGCAACATCTGCTGGCATTTGGCAGGAATGGGCCGGGCCGGCTTAAGGCATAGGCCATATAGGCGCTCGCCTAGGGCGCCGCCTTTTCGGTGGGGTCCTTCCTCATGTTCTGCATTGCGGTAACAAATGAACAAATAAATATAGAAAGAAAGAAATACACATTTCACCCCTGTAAATCTTATCGTGGCTGTGCACACTGCACACTCCAAAGGGCACCACGAGGGCTAGAGCCGCTCCTGGAAATGAGGATACAACAGCCAATCAGTGCAGAGAAGAGGTTAAAACTAGGATTAAAACAAATTATAGAATTACAGGAAAACTATGCAGGAAGCTGTTTTTAGGAGCATCAACTGATCGTGACACTGCAGCGTCTCTGAGCTGCTAATGCGGCTACCAGCTTTTAGTGTTGGTATGAAAATACAACAGCGGGTCAGCAGGAGAGAAGCTGATGCTTTCACAGGACAAACGCTTCTTTAATGACCCGTTCAATGAGAAACAACACTAGCTAGAGTAAAAGCAGGAGTTTACTGAATTCTGGTTTTATAATGAGAGCCGCTACGTCAGCGTTCATCTACAGGTGGAGGGAAACAGAAACACACGGTGGAGCAGGAGAAGCCTCCTGCTTTGTGATGTGCTTGACAGATTTACTGGCTGCACCTGAACGCCTCACAGCCTGTTTCTGGTCACTGATGACTGTTTGTCACTTCATCACACAGCGGCCACATTGACATGCGAAGCATCACTTCTGCTGGTTGCATTCATTGCTGTGAACCCCCCCCCCCAGCCAATCATTCTCCTCTCCAGAAACACAAATAATGATTCATTAACTGAATGAACTTTAGCTGCATGCTTGTTTTTCAAACGATAACTGGCGGGTCGTAAACCACAACCTTCAATTAAAGGTCAACGCCGTAAAATAGATTTCCTAAACTGTTTCATCAACCAATTACATCTAATAAGTCATTTCTTCTTAATAAAAGTGGTCTCTCTCTCTCTCTGTGTCGTGTTTGATTTAACGTCCTGTGGCAGCTCCAGAACCGAGAGGCCTTTTATATACGAGCAGCGTGAACAGACGCCTTAGAGGTCAACCTGCTGACCTTCACACATCAGTCGGAACTACTTTGAGAAGCTTTAACAGTCATGTGACTGTACATCAGTCTGTTTCTCTCAGGGTGTCTGGTGGGCGGCTGGCAGACCGTTGCTATGTATAACAGACCATTGCTATGTATAACAGACCGTTGCTACGTATAGCAGACCGTTGCTATGTATAGCAGACCGTTGCTATGTATAACAGACCGTTGCTATGTATAACAGACCGTTGCTATGTATAACAGACTGTTGCTATGTATAGCAGACCGTTGCTATGTATAACAGACCGTTGCTATGTATAACAGATAATTTGTAAACATTATTAATTATCATTTCATTGTTTGTTAACAGCAAAATAACTTAACTATGTTTAATTAACTATTAATTTACCATTTATAAATGATGATTATTATAAAGTGTCTCCTCCTCGAACACGAAAACTTGAATATCATTCCAGTTATTGTCAAACATATTATAACTTCAACATATTTAGTATTTATTGTAATGACTTGCGTCTCTGTTTTTCTGTGTATTCCCTGAGAGGACCATGTAATGCGTGTGAGTGTTTCCATCCAGCGTAGAGAGTAGAGAAGACGTTCCTGATGCTCTCAGAACAGACCATTTATCTAAACTAATCATGATCAATGTATCTGGCTTTAGTATGCACATGATAAACAGCGGGGACGGTCTAACCATGTTAAATTGAAGCAATTTCACTGTAATGCGGTCTCCAGATATCTGCTGAATACATTTATTAAATGATATTAAGACGTATTACCTCGGCGGGGCGGCGGAGGCAGTCAGATACATATGAACTGATGGTAATCACACTCTGCCGGCTCGGGGGAGTTACTTTAGGAGACTTTATTCACACGGCGCTGAGACTTGTGACATGATGAAGGATCGCAGTCATAAATCCCAATGATGGAAGAAGAGAGAGAACACCTAACGGACGTTTGGGATAATTTGATATGTTAGAAACTGATTGAAAAAGTCACCTATCAGGCTGCTAAGTTCACCTCTAATCCATTACTGCAATCAGCTAATTGATTTTTGGTATGTGTTTATGATGGTGTAAAACAAAGATCATAAACATACTGTTTGGTTGGTGATTGATTTAAACAACATTCATATCATTTGATTTAATATTGCTGTTAAAACTGATTTATTGAGCATCAATCATAATAATGTTGTTGCTTTGGAACAAAAACCTACAAACATCCGTCTTTATGCAATCTCAAATCATATTTACAGACTGATCGACAGTCTGATTACCTCCGCCAGGCCTGAACCGGCTGTTTGGATTTTTATTTTCTCCAATGTCCAACGTCAACATCTTTTAAAATTATTGCTTTCTACTATTCTCCTGCACGGCAACTAGAGAGTGTGGTTAAGCTTAGCGAGAGATGGTCCATCCATCCATCTTCAACCTCTTATCCGGGATCGGGTCACGGGGGCAACAGCTCCAGCAAGGGACCCCAAACTTCCCTTTCCCGGCCCACATTAACCAGCTCTGACTGGGGGATCCCGAGGCGTTCCCAGGCCAGTGTGGAGATATAGTCTCTCCACCTAGTCCTGGGTCTTCCCCGTGGTCCCAAGGGAGGCGTCCAGGGGGCATCCTTACTAGATGCCCGAACCACCTCAACTGGCTCCTTTCGACGCAAAGGAGCAGCGGCTCTACTCCGAGTCCCTCACGGATGACTGAGCTTCTCACCCTATCTCTAAGGGAGACGCCAGCCACCCTCCTGAGGAAACCCATTTCGGCCGCTTGTACCCGCGAGAGATGGTGATCATGATTATTAAAAAAACACTAATTGCAGGTATTTGGTGGGACGTAAACTCCGGTTCCTCCACGTGCTACACATCCATCCACCACCCTGACCTCCGTTAACTTCATACCTTGCTACATAAAGACCGCACTACTTCCGTCATTGGAATTAAAGTTGGGATTAGACATAACATTCTTGTTCTCCTGGATTTAAGCGCAGCATACCATCGACCGCAATATCCTCTCTGGGCTGTCTTGAGACCTGGGTGGGTATTTGTGGGACTGCTCTGCAATGGTTTAGGTCCTCCCTAAAAGAGTGGCGTTTCTGTGTTGGTATCACGGACGCCAGATCAGCTGAAGAGGTGTTCGATGTGGGGTGCCTCAAGGATCGGTGCTGGGTCCAGTTCTCTTTTCCGTCTACATACTCCCTCTTGGCCACATTATACGCAGACATAATATCAGTTTCCATTTTTACGCAGACGATACTCTAATAATCTATCTAGATTGTGACCCTGCAAACAACCATCAGAACACTGTCAACCTGCTGAAACGGCCTTCAGGACATCCGCATGTGGATGTCACCAAGTTTCCTACGGTTAAATGCTGATAAGATCGAACAGTCTTGGTTCTCTGTCCCATTCAATAACTCAGCATTGCAGAAATCTCGGTGTCATTTTTGATCAAAGCCTCAGCTTAGACAAACATGTTAAATCTTCGGTTCAGTCGTGCTTTCATCATCTCAGAAACATTTCAAGGGTTAGACCATTTCTTTCTCCCAAATAACCTGGAAACCGTTATCCATTAACCGTTATCCATGAACCGTTATCCATTAACCGTTATCCATTAACCGCTATCCATTAACCGTTATCCTTTAACCGTTATCCACGCATTCAGACACTAGTAGATTAGATTACTGTAACTCCTTCCTCTATGGCATCAGCAAAATATCCTCCGGCCTCCAGCTCATCCAAAACTCTGCAGCTGCAAGGAAACATGACCACATCTCACCGATCCTGGCTTCCTTACACCGGCTACCTGTTTGATTTTAAAATATTACCGATTACTTACAAAGCCCTGAGAGGCCTCGCCTCCAGTTATTTATCAGATCTATTATTGCCCTATGCATTATTTCAATATGGACATCATTTCTAGGGTTATTGGCCCAACATTAAAGCCTAGAGGTTTGGAGTTTGGATGGTAAAAAGATAGATATTGATTGAATTATTGCTTTAAATGTTGAATCAACACTGGCTCTGTGCTTTGAGCAAGATGAACAATTCAGAGGATTTCACATTTGAGTGATTTAGATCAAAATCACCGGTTTGTTTTGGAGGGTTTTACAGTCTGCACCCTCTTTACATGAGTAAAATATATTTCTTCTATCAGCGTTCAATAATAACCTTCTCCATGTTATCAATGTTTCATCCTCATCTGTCAGCAGTTTGTCGATGCTGAAGTCGTCCTCTGATATCATGTTGAGTTAGCGTGACCTTGTGTCGAAAGATTTACTGAACGCCTACAAGATTTTTATTGTAGGAGATCTAAACTAATAATATCAGATCTGACCAAAAAGAAATCAATACTTTGCGAGCACACAGAGTCGCTCCCCCGGTTAGGGGTTTACTGGAGGAAGGATGGGATTGTGTGAGCGTGTGTCAGCGTCACGTCTATCTGTTTCTATATCGTACTGCATTTTCTGAGCTGAGAACATAAGCCGGGTAATGCTGTGTAAGCTCTGAATAACCCTCCTCCTATATTCCCTGTTCACACAGCGCTACCAGATACCACAACAAGCTCAGCTGCATGGAGACACACGGCTGCAGACTTTCTATGTTCCAACTATGGCACACAAACTGATTATTTTAAATCTGTCTGAACATTTGAAAGTAGTCATTTCAAGTTACAGTCTATTTCCTGTTTTGATGGATGCTGAATGTAATTATATTTTTTTCAATATACAAATTGTTGTTTTTCGTATCTAAACTTTACAGAAACAAACCAAGCTTGAAGTGTTGCAGGCAAAAAGAGACGCGAGGAGTAGAAAAGACCCGGACGTGACAGTAAAGTTTTGTGAGGGAATCTCGCAGCAGGAAACAGAGTGGAACATGAAGCAGCGCTGATATGAAAACACTCGACGCGGCTCAGTGGATAGAAGAACAAAAACAGAGCTGGAGTTTTGTTCTGTTTACTGTGGAGGGGTTATCTTATCTCTCACTCCCTCTCTCTCTCTCTCTCTCTGTAGAAAGTCTTTTTTTATTCCACTGAATGGAAGGAGGAAAACAAACCCTGAAGTTATCTGAGAATATGCTGACTGTGAGCAGAAATCTAGAGACGAAACCTGCTCTCGCACTGCTACAACCAGACGGAGAGAAAACAAAATCATTTGGAGAGACGACATTCCTGCTCTTAGATCTTTACCTCCAGCGTGGTAGAGAATGTAAAGCTTGTAGGGAGGGAGGGGCGAGAGGAGACGCCATGTTGGTACCTAAATAAGAGGGTTTATAGTCTATACCAGCGGTCAGCAACCTGCGTCTCTTCAGCTCCTCTCCAGTGGCTCCCTGTGGAGGTTTAAAAATGGAAATGAATAACTGTTTTTTGTTTACATTTTCATTTTTATGAATCATTGTTGTAGGTCTATGGTACGACGGTACGACGGAGTATTAGAGCCACACTGAGGAAAAAAAATAAATCTGACATTTAGAGAATAATATTATGAGAATAAAGTCTTAAATCTAAGAGAAAAAAAGTTGTAATATTATAAAGTAGTAATTTTACGTGTTTTCTTTATTCTCGTAAAGTTATGACTTTACTCTCGTAATATTACGACATTTTTTCTCCAGAAAAAACGCAGTAAACCTTTCTAGTTCATCACACAGCGTGACAATTGTTTTATTATGAACTTTGTACGCGTTTGAACATAAATCATAACGAGTAAAGAGTCCAGAAGAGAAAAAAAGAACATTAAAACATCTAAAAGAATCTGTGATATTTGTTTGATCACTAACGCGGCGTTGCTGATGTACAGCTGAAAGACCTCGTTGCATTTTTCTGATTGAAGTCAGTAAAGTAAAGTGTTGGAAAGCAAACAACACAAACCTCTACAGCAAAAAACTGAAAAATCATCTAGGACAGAGAGAAACAGCAGCTACTTCATCTTCTGTTTGGCCTACTGCCAGTTTCCAGCCATGGCAAAGACGATAAAAAGTAATTTCACAGCTACAAATTCAGAGTTTATTAATCAATATGCAGGAATATTTGTATTATTTCAAATCCTAGTAAAGCTGCTCCTCTAAAACTCAGATCAGGAGAGAGGAAGTTGCCCTCAGAGAAATCACCTGACATCTCAGTCTGCAGCAGCTTCACCGTGCACGCTCTGTCTGCATCTCAGTCTGCAGCAGCTTCACCGTGCACGCTCGGTCTGCATCTCAGTCTGCAGCAGCTTCAACGTGCACGCTCGGTCTGCATCTCAGTCTGCAGCAGTTTCACCGTGCACGCTCAGTCTGCATCTCAGTCTGCAGCAGCTTCACCGTGCACGCTCAGTCTTAATCTCAGTCTGCAGCAGTTTCACCGTGCATGCTCAGTCTTAATCTGACTCTGCGTGTCGGTCTGCTGAACATGAACTCAGAGCAGGACGTTACATCTAAAACTGGAGCTCAAAGAGAGTTTGTATTTAAAGCCTTGTGACCTGACCTGAAATCAGGGCTCAGCAGCGCTCTCCCAGTAACGGCTGACTCATCCCATTCCCCTCACAACCTGTGATTACTGGGAAGACCAAAGAGCACCTCTGATGGTTTGTGTGTGTTCAAATAAAAGAAGAGAGAGGCGACTGTTGAGGGAAAACTTCCAACAGCTTCGGTCCAGGTGTTTCAAAGTGCTGAGAAATGCAGATTTGTTGGTAAAGTTCGTTTTACAGTTCATTCCACTCTTAAACCGACTGCTGATATCACCACGGTTACACCCGCCGGCCTCCGCTGTCCAACTGTAAACTGTAAACAACTTTTAATGCAGACAGGAAGCTACGCTCACCCACCGATATCTGTTATAATCCACCCCCCCCGCCGACGCTTCCATCAATATCTATTCATGCTCCAGGTGCATTCAGAGCACTTTCATTTAAAAAGACTTGTTGTTCTGTTAGAAAATGACTGCTGCAATAAAAGCAAACACATTATGTTGAATTCATGAGTCATTTGTTTTCAGCAGAGCTTTTTTAAATGTTGGACTTCTGAATGGTGCCTGCTGAATGTTGATAAAGAAATTAAAGTACACACCATGAATATCTTATTTGGCAAAAAAAACAGATTCACTGAGTTCTGATGCTAATTATCTTCAGCAACGAGCAGCGTACAAAACACTCAGGTAGCAGCCCTGTGTTTCCATACAGCCCAGTTACAGTGATATTACTCCACGGTCTCCGTGTTGAAGGTCTATAATGAAGGACTGTGGGCCTCAGCAGCAGCAGCAGCAGCAGCAGCAGCGAGGCCTCCTGAGAGAAACCAAACCACTGAGCTCCAGCCTCCACTACAGAGGAGACGAGCAGCTCCCGGCCTCTTCTACAACGACTGCTGCTGTGGAATTAATGGACAGTAGCCAGAGTGATTTGTCTTCCATTGATTGGTTATTCTGTATTCTGTTCGGCTTTCAGCTTTATGTTCATTCCACTTTACACGAGTAAACTGAAGCAAGAGACCGTCCATCAGCTCTCCGCTGTTATATAAGATTCTGCTGCTGCTGCTTTCATCAGTAGAACCACAACAAGGAGCTCCGGGACCAAAGGAACCACCAGTCCATTATGGAACCAGCAGTCCGTTATGCCGTTATCCATGAGGATAAACGTGGACTAAAATAATCTGTGTTAGTTCGGGAAATATGTAACAGAAGTGTCGTTAATGGAGAGGATCGAGTCTAATCAATCTAATGTCCTAAACCCAATAAAGAGCTTGTTGGTGAAACCTATCAGTGAACATGAAGCTGGAGCAGCAGCCAGTTAGCTTAGCTTAGCTTAGCTTAGTTTAACCTCCTCAACGACCACTAGAACCTCCTAATGGACTAATAGAACCTCCTCAACGCCCACTAGAACCTCCTAATGGACTAATAGAACCTCCTCAACGCCCACTAGAACCTCCTAATGGACTAATAGAACCTCCTCAACGCCCACTAGAACCTCCTAATGGACTAATAGAACCTCCGCAACGACCGCTAGAACCTCCTAACGGACTAATAGAACCTCCTCAACAACCGCTAGAACCTCCTAAAGGACTAATATAACCTCCTCAACGACCGCTAAAAACCTTTTAAAGGACTAATGGAACCTCATAAAGGACTATTGACTCCTAAAGGACCTCTAGAACCTCCTAAAGGACTAATAGAACCTCCTCAATGACCGATAGAACCTCCTACGGACTAATAGAACCTCCTCAACGACCGCTAGAACCTCCTACGGACTAATAGAACCTCCTCAACGACCGATAGAACCTCCTACGGACTAATAGAACCTCCTCAACGACCGATAGAACCTCCTACGGACTAATAGAACCTCCTCAACGACCGCTAGAACCTCCTAAAGGACTAATACCTCCTAAAGGACCTCTAGAACCACCTAAAGGACTAATAGAACCTCCTCAATGACCATTGAAACCTCCTAAAGGACTAATAGAACCTCCTCAACGACCGACCGCTAGAACCTTCTCAAGCACTAGTGGAACATCTTCAACGACCGGTATTTTTTTGGGATGCTGTATTCATGTGACCATGTTCCCAGATCTTGTTGGGACAGGAATGATGGAGGAAACTATAGATATAAGACCAACGTTGTAAAGAAAACTGAATCGTCCTTGCCCGCAGAAGAAGCAGATTGAGGACGTGTTTGCGGATTGTGGACGTGTTTGCAGATCGTGGACGTGTTTGCAGATTGTGGACGTGTTTGCAGATTGTGGACGTGTTGACGATTGAGGACGTGTTTGCAGATCGTGGACGTGTTTGCAGATTGTGGACGTGTTTGCAGATTGTGGACGTGTTTGCAGATTGTGGACGTGTTTGCAGATTGTGGACGTGTTTGCAGATCGTGGACGTGTTTACAGATTGTGGACGTGTTTGCAGATTGTGGACGTGTTGACGATTGAGGACGTGTTTGCAGATCGTGGACGTGTTTGCGGATTGTGGACGTGTTTGCAGATTGTGGACGTGTTGACGATTGAGGACGTGTTTGCAGATCGTGGACGTGTTTGCGGATTGTGGACGTGTTTGCAGATTGTGGACGTGTTTGCAGATCGTGGACGTGTTTGCAGATCGTGGACGTGTTTACAGATTGTGGACGTGTTTGCAGATTGTGGACGTGTTTACAGATTGTGGACGTGTTGACGATTGAGGACGTGTTTGCAGATCGTGGACGTGTTTGCGGATTGTGGACGTGTTTGCAGATTGTGGACGTGTTTGCAGATCGTGGACGTGTTTGCAGATCGTGGACGTGTTTGCAGATTGTGGACGTGTTTGCTGATTGTGGACGTGTTGACGATTGAGGACGTGTTTGCAGATTGTGGACGTGTTTGCAGATCGTGGACGTGTTTGCAGATCGTGGACGTGTTTACAGATTGTGGACGTGTTTGCAGATTGTGGACGTGTTTACAGATTGTGGACGTGTTGACGATTGAGGACGTGTTTGCAGATCGTGGACGTGTTTGCGGATTGTGGACGTGTTTGCAGATTGTGGACGTGTTTGCAGATCGTGGACGTGTTTGCAGATCGTGGACGTGTTTGCAGATCGTGGACGTGTTTGCTGATTGTGGACGTGTTGACGATTGAGGACGTGTTTGCAGATTGTGGACGTGTTTGCAGATCGTGGACGTGTTTGCAGATCGTGGACGTGTTTGCAGATTGTGGACGTGTTTACAGATTGTGGACGTGTTGACGATCGAGGACGTGTTTGCAGATTGTGGACGTGTTTGCAGATCGTGGACGTGTTTGCAGATCGTGGACGTGTTTGCAGATTGTGGACGTGTTTGCAGATCGTGGACGTGTTTGCAGATTGTGGATGTGTTTGCAGATCGTGGACGTGTTTGCAGATTGTGGACGTGTTTGCAGATTGTGGACATGTTTGCAGATTGTGGATGTGTCTGCAGATCGTGGACGTGTTTGCAGATCGTGGACGTGTTTGCAGATCGTGGACGTGTTTGCAGATCGTGGACGTGTTTGCAGATCGTGGACGTCTTTGCAGATCGTGGACGTGTTTGCAGATCGTGGACGTGTTTGCAGATCGTGGACGTGTTTGCAGATTGTGGATGTGTTTGCAGATCGTGGACGTGTTTGCAGATTGTGGATGTGTTTGCAGATCGTGGACGTGTTTGCAGATTGTGGACGTGTTTGCAGATTGTGGACATGTTTGCAGATTGTGGATGTGTCTGCGTAGCTCATGTTTCTGTCCGTCCTACTGGAGCTGATGTATCTCTCCGAGCAGCACGTAGATCTGTCAGGAGGAAACATGTTTTTTTTTCCCAGCGTACCCTGCTCCGGCTGATGCTGCCGTTAATTCCTCTCCTCGCCGCCGGCTACTGTCAATGCCACACACTGTCAATGAACCGCCGCCTATATAGAATAAACATCACACATCAGTGAGAGGAGGCTCATTGTGAGGGTGAGGAGAGACGGCAGCCAAGGTCACACAGACAGATAAACAGACACAGGCTGTTCTGCTCTTTCCATCCTCACATATTGTGTTTGTACAGTCAATAGGGAGAAGCTGAGTGGAGAGAAGAAAATGTTACCTTTGATTAAAAGTTGAATATCTGGGTTACGAATGCCAGGGGGAGACACACTGTGGTAGTTTGAGCTCTGACTTTATCCAACTTAGCCGCCTCATATTCGCCTGTTCCAGCTCTCCACTGGTCCAGTCCAGCAGGTGGCAAAAACAGGAGCAGCCAGTGGTGTGGTAGGCTTTTTAGATGCACTATTATACTGTATATTTGCATTGTTGTAACTTTACAGAAGTACTTCCTGTCATCATATCGCCCAGCCCCATGCAGCGGAGCCAATAGGCTCGTGCCAATAGGGAATGGGATTCATGGAGCATTCTGCGGCACGCCACCGTTTTTGGAGGGTAGCGTTCGGAGCAACCCCATCCCCATCACGGCTACAATATTAGAGAGAATATTGTATGACTAGATCTTCTCCACCCGGCAGACCTCCCTCTCAGCCCTTCAGCTCATTATGTTTCATATATTCACATCTCTAATCTTCACAGAAACCTCTCTGGCTCTGCTGGAAGCATTTATGCAGAGATCAGGTTCACCCCGCCTCCCTGTCCTGACCAATCACTGAGCATCAATTTATGACAAGAGCAGGAAGTGAAGGGAGGGTTAATGTGAATGGAAGTGAGAGGCAGAGCTGGTCTGATTGAAGAGGAACACCGGAGTCACTTTGCTAGTCATGAGAGGAAGAGAAGAGAGCGACAATGATTTCCACAGTGAGCATCATCCTGCTCTTCAGACATCAGGGAGGAAATGAGAAGAAATGATGAAATGAAAAAGGGAAAGAGACTACAAGAGGAGAGCAGAAGAGAAAACAATAAAAGAATAAATCAGACACACGAGGAACAGAAATACAGAACAGATCTGTGTTAAACATTTGGTAAAAGGAAATATAATATCCTGTAAGCCTTCACTGACTGTCATCATGTTACATTTCTATGAAATATATATTATTAAAGTATTAAATATACTGTATTCTCAAAGCAGCAGTTCAAGCATACAGAAACATTATGAATATTTCTATTCTCAGATGCCTCATATCCTGATAAAATACAGATATACTTTAAGAGTTGTGTTTAACTTGGCCACATATATAAGCCGGTATGTTATCACATATTCCTGCACCGCTCTATTCGGACAGTTTTATTTTCAGTTTAGCATGCTATTATCGTTTAAAACATCTTCAAAGTCCGTTATAAATGGTTGTTATTTATTTTGTGGGGCAAATTGGGAAAAGCTCTCTGGTCTATGTTTACCAGACTTAATTATCATTTAATTTCAATTAATTAATTAATTAATTAATTAATTAATTAATTAATTAATTAATTAATTAATTAATTTATTTATTTATTTATTTATTTATTTATTTATTTATATTTTTATTTTTATTTTATTTATTGTATTTATTTTATTTTATTTTATTTTATTTTATTTAGTTTCATTTTATTTAGTTTTATTTAATTTTGTTTTATTTTGTTTTATTTTATTTTATTTCTTACTCATTTTATTGGTTTAACTCATGTGGCTTATTATTTTTTATTAGTCAACTGTTGGTTTTAATCAATATTTGATTTTATTCTTACTTCTTTTATGGTTTTAATTCACATGTTTTATTAATTATTACTGGTCCATTGCTGATCTTATTGTTTTTATTTCTATTCCTTCTTCTTAATGGTTTTAACTCATGTATTATTAATGTTTCTGTCCATATAGTGTTTGTGGCTGCAACACGTGTTGTGCAGAACATTTTGCTCCCACGTAGGATGTGCTGTATAAATAAAGTTGTGCTTGCTTGATTGCTATGTTCACCACAATATGTCTGCATAATCTGAGCACCCTGCATGGAGGGTGGTTGTTTATGAGCTGGCATCAATTTGTAACATTAAGCCTGGAGAGACGAGCGTGGGGAGACTTCAGCGGTGAGCAGGTAGAAACAGGGAGAGGCGCCACACTGAAAACCCCCACGGGAACGCTTGCTTCAACATTTACATACATGCATGCAAATTTATGTAGAGAGAGACAGAGAGCACTTAATGAAGACAAATGTTGAAGCATTTGTCAAGTTTTTTTTTTTCTTTCATTTTCATGCAGCAACAATGGAGAGTCTGACGAGACTGTAGCGTACACACACACACACACACACACACACTCCATGTCCTGACGTCTCAACCCCAAAATACATATTCAAAAGCCCACCCACTTACACACAGACACAGACAGTAGGAGACTCAGTGTGCGTCATCCAGCTTTACAAGGCTCTCCTCTCTCATCACATCACATTACAGCCTCAGAGCAGCCAATCAGAGAGATGCTCTCTTCATAGTACAACCAGAGAGGAGAAGAAGTGACAGGAGAAGGTGAGATAGGAGGAGAGATGGTGATGGAGACAGAAAGATGGTGAGACAACTGGTGAGACAGACACAGAGAGTGGCAGGGCTGCAGAGATAGAGCTGCAGAGTGACTTTATCAGACATGCAGGCCTCCAACCTCAAATCAGAGAGTAGAGTTAGGTCTAACAGGCGGAGCATCGAGTGCACACGACGGCCTCAACGCTCAATTAAATGTCCAAGAAACTATATTTTTGTGCCTGAAAACCAGAGTCTGGTTGTTTGTTTTACACCTTGAAGATTTAATCTTTATCTAACCAGCGAGGGTTCTGTCCAAGATAGGCAGCATAACAATGAGTTACAAAATAAGAAAGACGGCAAAAAACCAGGATGGCCCCAGTGTAGTTGTGCTCTGTGAGAGGTTCCTGAAGTAGTAATCTGTAGAGACTGTTATTGATGAACCACAGATATTAGTAGTTCTACTTCTGGTCTGGTTCTGGTTTTCATGGTGTGGCCTCTTAGCCCCAATGAACGATATCTTAACGTTATGGTACGTGTCCACGAGGGCGTTTTTTATCGCGAGGGGACGCGACGCTTCCCAGCATTGGACGCTTGGTGTGCTGTCCATAGAAACAAGGCACTCGGCTCCTGATTGGACGAATGCTTTCCCGCCGTTGGCTGCTGCTCCCAGCTTTCAAACCAGAACCAGTATGGAGGCTCGTTTGGAAACTTTCTTCTCTTATTTCACGTAAATAGTTCACTGAGATGTGTTTCTGAAAACATTTGAGGAGAGAAATAATCCATGTTGATGAATCCGTCTTTATTTTAGATCAATAACATTTATTTTAAAAGATCCTCGGGAGTTTCGAGAGGCGGCGAGTCGCGGCGAGTCGCGTCGGACGCCCGTGATTTACATAAAGTAGACGAGCCCTCAACTTTATGCAAATGAGGAGCGGGCGTTGTGACGCCTAGTCTCTCGAATTGCGACGCCACGCTACCAGAATGCATTGCATGGCTGCTTACATAGACAATGAATGGGGAGCGTGGAAATGACGGAGCCTGTGGACACGTACCGTTACTCTTGTGGCCAAATGGGAGCCAATTATTTATAACAGTACACACGTTGAGAATGTTCAACTAGCACATATGGCTGTAAATTCCGGGTGTCCACATACTTGTTATGCATGTTTATATGTCATCAAGTAACTCTGGCTCCTTCAGCAGAGTCACAATCTAAGAATCATTTCTTGTTTTCTATCTCTCTGGGAGGGAATGTCGGCTAAATGTCAATGTAAATTGATTTCAGTCTCTCTGTTCTTGTCAGTAACTGGATATAAAGTGTTGCTCGGAGCAGAAGTTGAACAGCGGTCAGTGAAATGCCAAAGTTTCTCTCTCAGAGAGATTGAAGTCTGTCGGCAAATACCAACGAGTCTCCGACTGGGAGCTGTGATTTGTAAAGATGAGCTGAGAGGTGAAACAATTCACCAGAAACTTAATTCAATCTGTTGCCCAACATCCAAACGGACTCGTTACCATCCATCATGAAACAATAAAACTCTGTGTCAAAGTATAATGTTCATGGTTTATTAAATATTTGTGGCTTCGAGACCTTGAAAGATTCAGCACCTTTAAAAGAAGCTGTATTTTTATTCCAACATGACACACAGAGTTTCATCAAGAGTCTCTGTCCAAGGTTCACTTCCCCTATTCAAGAAACCTCCTGATGGATATTTTCATTGCCGTAGCAGCTGGCTTCACCTTGATTCTCAGACTTGACGAGATAAAGGTAAGGAGATGAAAGCGTGATCGCTCTTTGAAGGCATGAAAAGCGCCGACCCTGGAGGCATCCTTCAGCTGGATTCCTTTGCTGATTGCTAAAGTTCCCTCGAGCAAGATGTTGAGTCAGAGTTGAAACAACGAATTGATTCATTGATTAAGTCGTTTAGGTGAAAATAAATTATATATATTTGTTCCTTTTAAAGTATCAGTCTCAGTTATCAAGTAAAATATTAAACTCATTTGACAAAAAAGATCTTGAAGCCTTTTTCAAGTTGTCGTGGACTCTCTGAGGTGCCGTCATGTGACCTTAGCGTGGTTATCGAGCATCTGATCGATGACGACCGTGAGGTGTGTTTGAAAGGAAAAAGCTAGTAAGTGGCCTTCGAGTGAAACTACTACTCACCAAGCAAAATTTAGCTTAAAAGACGTAAAAACAACGGCTTTGTTAGTCGTCAAAAATACATTACGATTTGGTTAAAAGTGAAAGGGCCGGTACAACCTCACAATCTCAAGTTGCGTTAATGCTTTAAAGAAATTAGTGGCATTAAAACGAAAACTTTGCCAGCCCTAGTTGAAAGTGAACGTTAAAAAGACGTCCTTTCGTACAGTTAAACAATATAAACATTTTATTATCAATTTACATCACAATCAGAAGGTCAAAGATAAACTTTCACATGATAACATCCGCCGGCTATCACACTGTTTTTCTTGGAAACAGTTAGTTAACAAAACAATCTCACCACAAGGTCCATTTAATAGCTGTTCTAGAGCTTTTGGTTGTATTGCATGATCTTCATCAACAGATGGAGATGGTATCGTTGTTGTAGAAATGTCCTTTGTCCTTGTTGACCTAAATTGAGATTGAAAGTCAGTGTTCCTCGGTTGAGGAAAGGATTTTGTGATTCGATTAGAAGCTCCAGAACGGCTGCTAAATGAACCTTGTGGTGAGATTTGTTTTCTTTTATTTATCCATTTCATGCACAGCAAGAAATACGGGAAGATATATGCTTGGGTTTCGGTAACGTGTGCAGGTTTCATAGATCGATAGATTGTCAGATTATTGATATTGAACATTATTGGCAGTGCTGTATTGGGCTATAGAGACTGTGTTAAAGACTGCTATATCTGTGTATTTGAAGCATCATCAGCAGGAATATTTAAGATAATCGAAACTAGCGGAGCGCCACGAAATCCTCTCCAGCGTGAGCGCACCGAGTTCCCCGACGGCGTGACGCAGATTCAGAGGGACACGATGATGAAGGCGAACTGGAATAGAATGAGGAAGCACAGAGACATGGCAAGACTGCTTTCATGCTTCATTTCTCTCTCTCTTCCTATCTCTTCTTATTTATTCAGTGGCAGCGGTACCGATCACAGACAGACAGACAGACAGACAGACAGACAGACAGACAACCACCTTAAAGGACTCCACTCTGGATAGAGGGTAATTTTACGAGTTGATGTGTGCACTCTGTGTTGTTGCAGCAGCTTTGATGTTAGAAGTCCAAGTAGGATCTGAGGTGGTTCAGACTGATGCAGCACCACTTTGACTTCTTCTCTGTTCAGCTAAATATTCAGAAAATATTCAGACGACGGCGGGTTAGCTGGCCAAACGGCTTCTCGCCTCAACATTTCCTGAGCTTCACTGAGAGCACTGGGAGGAAGGGCAACACAAGCACAAATCCAGAAGCTTTATTTTCACGGTGAAATCAGTGAACGGTTTGTCCGAGCTCACTCGGCCAGTTAATTGTGTCTGTTTGCACCCCGAGGACATGACAGGCCGCTAAAATAAAATCTTTTTGGCCAACTGAAGATTTTCTTTTTCACTTCACTTCATTTTAAACACATTTGGAGTTGCTAAGCAGATCAAGAGGACAAGTGGGCTGTCTGCTGGCCACACGGGTTAACACATCCCAAGCTTAGGATTCCTTGCACTATACTATACTATTTTACTTCACATAGATGCTTATCTGTGGTTATTTTTCTGTTTCTGTTCATGCACCATCCACGCTATAGACTAGTCTGTAAAATGTAAAGTCTTCTTAGCACCAGGCAGCAATCTGGTTCTGAAAAGTGCGATAGTGAATTAAACCTGCATTCTGTCTAGCAGCCAGCAGGGGGCGACTCCTCTGGTTGTATAGAAGTCTATGAGAAACTCAGCCTACTTCTCTCCTGATTTATTACCTCAGTAAACATTGTAAACATGAGTTTATGGTCTCAATCACTAGTTTCAAGTCTTCTTCAATACAGCATGATGTTCATTTAGTAAAATACGTTCCCATTTAGAGCCAGATAGACCATAAAGCAGGGGTTCTTGGTTCTTGGTCGTCGTCATCTTGATTTTTGGCCGTCGTCATCTTGTTTATTTGCAACCAGAAGTGACACAAAAGGGAGGAGCTCAATACAACTGAACGCTATATAAGACATTTTTAGGCAACCAAAATGTTACAATCAACTTTGATGAACTGAAAACACATCGTTATAATTGGCTCCCATTCGGCCACAAGAGTAACGTTAAGATTCCCCTTCATTAAGGCTAAGAGGACACGCCATGAAAACTAGAACCAGACCAAAGGTAGAACTACTAATATCTGTGATTCATCACTAACAAAGCTTGCTAGTCTCTACAGATTACTACTCCAGGAGCCTCACACAGTTTAGCACTACACCGGGGATTCTTAATGACAGTGAAAGATTGGACATCCTTTAATCAGAGGCCTGGGTAACCATGGCAACCTTCACCTTCAGGTGTGAAAATGGTCCTCAAGCATCATCTGCATTCAGGCTTCATATAAGGTGAAAAATGGAAACATTTTAGCACATAGATATTAAATAAAGCAGTCATTTCTACACTGCAAAAGAAACATCATGAGACACAGCACACTTTTGTTCTAAATGGGCTCTATTTTCCCAGGTTTTTGTGTCTAAGTGACTAATGGGGGACAGCATCTTTTGAAATTGGTCCTGTATTGAGGGAGAACGCCGTAACCAGCAGCTCAGATTGTTATTATAAGTGTGGAAAGGACCCTACAGAGAAATAAAACCATTTTCTGACTTTTCACTTGATCCGGTCTTTTTGTTGTTGTGTCCAAGTCCCGCTGGAGGAGAAGTCTCGTTGGGAAATCGGAATATCTGTATTCTCCCGCTCAAATAGATGCCATCAAATTCAAAGACCTCGTCCACGTTGTGGAAATCATCTAAATATTCAACGATGACATTGAAACACTTTTTTAGATAACACTAAGCTATGCTTTCTGTACTCCAACACAACAAACGTTTCCACCATGGATGTATTCCACTATTCCACCGTTGTCTTCACGTCACCTCTCCAGATTTCACAATGAGACATCCTTGTACATAAATTAATAACAATCAGAGCCTGTCATGGCAAAAACAAGCACTTTTAGTGGATGTAAATGACGGTGCCAGCTTGCCCCAATGGGATGACATTGCAGCCCGTGAGCAGCTGCCGTCTACAGCGCTCTCCCTCAATATTGGATAATAATTTCAGATATGTATTCTTATACAATGGTTTGTATCATATCTTACAAAAAGTTATTCCTCATGTCTAGCGTCAATTTCCACTCCAGTCTTTTCAAAATAAACAAAACAAAGGAAACAAGTTTTGTTAAGTTTAGGCAAGAAAACGACTTAGTTAGGTTTATAAAAAGAGCGTAGTTAAGTTACGTCGCACAAGTATGGAAGTTATGTGACAAAAACGACTTAGTTAGGTTTAGGAAAAGATTGTGGTTTGGGTTAAAATTCCACCGGAAGTGGCGTTACTTAAATATGGAAGTAACGTGTTAGTTCTGGTTTCACACGGGACACGAAGGCCAGTATGCTGGTGAAAGTCTGGTGTTTTTTGACGCACCCATCCACCTCGACGTCATCCATATATTGTCTCTCTTTCAGTGCATTTACCTTTTGTAGGTATAGCTAAGAACGGTGCATCAGAACAGCCTGAACTATCACCATCAGTCAGTTAGACATACAAACATGGGTTGAAAAATACCAAAGTTACCCTTTAAGATCATCTGATAAAAAGTTATTTCTTTTTTCAGATGTTAAACCTGCATCTATTAGCTTGAAGACTTTTGATCAATAAATAAAGAAAGAGGTGCACGTCAACAGGCCGGCTGCCAGCCCCAACAAACAACAGAGATATTTGTCAGCATCCGCTATCAAAGAGCTTTGTGTTATCACGGGAGGAACAAACCCGGCGACCTCGCCTTCCTTCCTGCGCCGCCGCCGCCGCCATCGGCAGCCAATTAGAAAACATCTTAAACAGAGACATCAAAAGGAGAGAGAGAGGACATCAGTGGACTACATATGGAGGCGGCAGGTGTCCACTCAATATGAGTCCCAAACACACAGCGCTGCTGAATGCCTTATTAATTAATCACTACATTATAGACAGCAGGACACATTAATAACACCGAGGTCAATAAAGACAGAACGGGAAGGGGAGTCTGAAGCATCTATCTTTAACACTCAAAGGATCATTTCCTTTACCAAAAAGTAGTACACTTAAGAAGAAGAAGTCAAAATAAGGAAAGTATATTTCCCAAGTATACTTCATGTAGTAAGTATGCTAATATCAGTGTATACTGTAAGTACTGTAAGTGTACTACCTTAATACTTATTGGGACTAAAAGTGTACTTTAAGTGTAAGAATAGTAAACTTTAAATAACTAGTTTACATCTAAGTTGTATTTTGTAAAGCAACTATATTATGAAGTGAACTATACTACAAGTGAACGTATAGCTATACTGTTAGTTTCCTAGTTATATGTAGCCCACTTTTTAGTTTATGAAAGTACACTTTAAATTATACTCTCAGTAAACTACTAGTTTTATCGTTTTTACGGCAAGTACACTTGTAAGTTTTCTTTAACTTATAGTACTTAGCCAAAAGAAATATTCCTCCACGGTGAACGGAGAATGCAAAAACTTAGAAAATGATTGAAGATTTAAAGTAAATTAATATCAAAACAAACGTCACCAACGTCACTAACGTCACTCACGTTACAAACATCACTAACCTCACTAATGTCATCAACGTCAACAACGTCACTAATTTCACAAACGTCACCAACGTCACTAAATAACACGTCACTCATGTTACAAACATCACTAACCTCACTAATGTTCACTCCGTTTACATACTCTCACCCCCTCTAATAGTTTACTCTATCAAAAAGTTAACAAAAGCCAAGTATACTTAGACTTTTCTGTATACTTGTCAGTATAAACAAAGTATACTTAAGTATCATTTTGTTAAGTATATCTCTGATAAGTACATAAAAAGTAAAATGAAAGCATACTCTCTTATTTGAAGTTTAAAAGAATTCTACTAACAGCACACTTGAATAAACTTCTTTTTGTTTGAATGTCTTAGCCCATTTAATAAATCAAAGAGTGTGTTTGAATAGTGGCGCTGATCAGCATAAAAATTACTAAAATGTTCTGACTCTTCCACTACGTGCACGTCAGAAACTAACAACAGAGGAACCGTTGTGTTGTCATTGCCTCCGATGGAGACACAACGAGCTGAGAACCAATGAGCCGTTGTCTAACAGCGTTTTGTCTTTTCCTTTGTGCAGCCTTAAATATGTATGAAGCAACATGAGGTTCACTAAGTAGCTTTCAGACCGGTTTAATCCTCTTGGAGAGTTTAGCCCAATGAGGGGTGAACGGGGGCCGTCTGACAGTGGAAGGAAGCACCCGTTCATTTCCTCCGCTAATTAAAAGCAAATCACGGAGGCCAAGAGGACGCAGAAGACACAGTCAAATGTGAAGAAGTAAATGATCAATTATCTAAATGTACACAACAGTTTAAAGACACGAGGACTGGAGCACTCTGCAGGTTGACATGAAGATCAGACCAGCTTTCTGATTTACTGTACATCATGTTAGTGGGAAACAACTAGAGGAGAAACAGCTAGATTTCACCTGGAGAAGCCTGATCTCAAGACGATGTAGATACTTACAGTAACTGAGCTTTAAAACAGGAGTTGTGGTCTCCTAGAAGTGACGATCCCATACAATGAAACTGCATCGTGAATTAGCTTTTAAGGGAACGTAAACAGAAATACGTTTAATTCAAATCTGCGCTGTTCGTGTCCCGTGTGAACAACCCGGTCTCACTCCCAACTCGTCAAATGCTGCCGTTTGGTCAGCGCCCCTCAGCATCAGAGACTAACGCACCCTTTAGGCGCCCTTTAGCGTCAGTATGTGACGAACCGCGCTTTCAACTAACTCCAATGAAAACGCACCCGTGGCATTATTCGACTGTCGGAGCAAGTGACGATTAATAGCACGAGAGTCCGTTCAGGGCGGGAGGAAGGGAGGGGAGGTGGACGGGTCAAACAAACACAAGACTTTCAACCAGGAGACCGCTGTTCATGTCTCTGAAACTAAAAGTAACGTTGACTTATTTTGTCATCACTACAAGTTAACGCTTGTCAGTCACATGAGTCGCTTGTCAGTGAAGCTAACGTCAACCACTGTTGACACGGTGATGTGCTCGGAAGCAGACGCTCAGACGCTCAGCTGTCAATCGCGGAAGCTGTTGCTGTTCTCTTTGCCCAATATCTTGACTCAGTGACTTAATATCGTAATTCACACACACTTGAACTGCTTGCAGCACAGCAAAATGCCGATGAAACCTGCAACCATCCCCAATGAGAGTATCGCTAGAGGGGTAAAACGTGCGTCGGTCTCTAATACCGAGGGGCGCTGACCAAGCGTCAGTAGTGATGAGTTGGAAGTGAGAACATGTTGGTGTGAAAATAAAATAACTTACTTATTTAAACACCAAACACAATCGTTTACTAAACCTAACCAAGTAGTTTTGTTGCCGTAACATAATTGAGAATGCAGTTCCGAAACGAGCGGTTAAAACACTAGAACGTTGATATACACGTACGCAGAAATGTTGATTTGAAACGCATTTTTGGTTCAGAAACATCCACGTATCTGTGATTTGCAGAAATGCCAACATTTCATGCTGGCGACTGGGTTGGAATATCTCCACAATAAAGACCTGGGACTGGGAAGTTATTACTGTTTGTCTAATGTTTACTGTATAGAAGAGTTTCCACAGTTGAGCAGCCGGCTAACGACAGAATGGGTTTAGAAAATGACCCATAAACAGATTTTCTGCTTCTTCGCTGTCCTCCAGAAAATGTGTCCTTGCAAACGTCACGATGAACACGACGTATATAAGATAGGAGAGGTTTCTCCCACTGAACAGATTTCTGTTATGTACGCACACACACACACACATATATACATATATATATATATATATATATATATATATATTCAGCAGCACGGGTGGTTCACAGATAGAAAGACATCAGAGACGGAGTTCATCTCCCCGTCCTCCCCTACATCTTCACCTCTTTAACCCCTGAATCAGTCCTCTGTGATTGATCTTTGCTCACTCCCCCTCGGGGGGGAAGTTCAGGAGACGCAGCTCAGAATTAACTACTCTCAAAAATCAGATGAATTCATTCCTCAGTAGACGGGCAAAGTGTGTCGTGTAAATCCTTTTACAGCTCAAAGAATTAGCAGGAGAACATTGACATGCTGCTCCTCCTCACGTGGGCCTCTAAAAGTTCAGTTAAGATAAGGGTTGAAGAGCAGGGAGGGGAATATTAAAGGTGAACTTTTGAATACATTAAAAAGGTATTAAACCTCTGAGATCTTCAAGAGATAGAGATGACTTTGGAGCCAATCTAGTCATTAAATATGAGATAAGGTGACCAGCCGACAGGCTCTACTGTAGTCACCACTGAGGGTTTCGTCCCTGGCACTGAGGAGAACGGTTTAAAATCACCATTCAGACCTTCATGTTAGGAAATAAAATGGATAACAGACACTTTGTTTTATAGGTCCATAATATCCAGAGAGGCGTCCCTGCAGAAAACAATATAATCTGGTAATAATAACAGGACACATCATCATGGGATTTAAGAGAATATTGAGACGACTGTTTGTTGTATTGAGTAAATAAACTGTTGTTGATTCTCAGACCAACCGACCTGAAAGAACGACTCTATTCAAATGAAATGTGCACAAAATATAACAGCTCAATATGAAAAACACAGCTGGGGATTTTCACTATTCACACATGCACTATATTCAGGAACATTTCCATCTTGCACCTTTCACACATGCCATGGATGGAGCAAGGGACAGTCCAGCAGATGGCAGTAATACAACACTGATGGATGCCAACAGAAGAAGAAGAAGAAGAAGAAGAAGAAGAAGAAGAAGAAGAAGAAGAAGAAGAAGAAGAAGAAGAAGAAGAAGAAGTCTCTTTATTCTTCTCAGGAACACTGACAGCGAAGAGCCGATGTTTCTGTGATGTGTTTAATATTCAACAAGTTTGCTAAACAAGTCACAGATTGAATATGTCATCAGCGGAGCAGGATTACTACGGCAACAACACATCATCAGTCGGGTAAAACCAACCTGTCTCACAACGGTCTGACACGACAGGTGACAATCCCAACGCTTGGTGGATTCTGCTTCACAATGACAGGAAGAGCTGACATCGGAGGATGAAATAGCGACGTCACGATGGACGTTTGGCCGCCTCAAGTTAGTCATCCCTTTGGTAACTTTACTGACACCTCTGCTGTTCATGTCCCGTGCGTTACGTTTCACTTTACAATCAGCTGTTTGTTTGTGTCCCGTGTTCTCAACGTCTAGTCACATTTTCACTCATTTTAAGCCCAACCATGTTGTTTTTTTACTAAACCTAACTGTAGTGGTTTTGAAACAGCGTCTGAAACACTCCGCCCACATATTTTTGACATTTGATTCAATGGGTCTCCGTCCTTTCCGAAATCGACAAGCACACACAGACTTGAAGCAGCGACCAGTCAGGTGAGCAGAGAAACAACTACTCCCACTTTTAATGTGAACAACCGAGTACGACACCACACCGATGTCCTCGTCTATGACGGGGGTATAAACATGGACTTGTAAATGGACTTTTCTAGTCCTCTGACCACTCAAAGTGCTTTACACTACATGCCAACATTCATATACTGATGGTAGAGGTGCCAACCTGCCCATCAGGCTCTAATCTAAATACTCATTCACACAGCGACGGCTCAGGGAGCAGTTTGGGGTTCAGTATCTTGCTGAAGGACACTTTGACATGTGGACCGGAGGAGCCGGGGATGGAAATGCAGATCCCCCTCCCTTCCCTTTGCCTTTTCCCAAGAAGAACGACAGCACTAGAAAACTAATGTTAACGCTGACGTGATAACGCCCGCTAGCGGCTAATCGTGACATAGTGGCCGTAACTAGTAAACTGACTTGTACGAAGGTGCAACTGTTGGTTCTCACAATAATGAAGGAACAATTCCCACTAACACAGATTGATTCGGTAAACAGAGACACAGATGCTTCCTAACAGCGCCGAGCCTCAGGCGGAGCTTTCCTTCATGCTGTCTGCAGCTAATCCACTTCTTCTTCTTCTCTTCTCCTCCTGCTCTGCCCTTTTCACCTCTCTCTTATTCACTCTGCTCTCTCTCTATTCTCTCTCTTTCCTCTCGGTAACTTCAACATTTTAATATTTAATAGTTTAATCAGTTTCATTTTAATCCGGTGTTTTCAGGCGGTCTTGCTTCAATAGAGATCTTACTACTCTGGAGAGCTCGTGTTTTCGTCTGATCGGTCTCGCTGGCGATGAAACATTTATGGGATGTCAACAGAAGAGCACAGTATGGTTCAGTCTCACGGCGCCGCAGCGGCACGACGGAGACACAACATGTCGTTGGTTTGGAGCCACCGAAGAGGAAACACATCGACTGTTCAAGTTCACTGCTCTGCTCCGTTTCTGACACTGATGCAGTTTACTGGAGTTCAACTTGTTGCATTGGCTAATGGAAGGTTTTCATTTCATTCTTTAGTTTCCTCCGCCTTAGTCTAGTGGGTTTATCTTCACCATGGCATTTGTGTGTGCAGTGAACGGGTGGAATCAACACAGTGGTTTACAGGAAATAACATACTCTCTTCTTCACCATCTCCTCCTGCTGGAGATTAATTAAGAGAAAGCAGCCGATAGCGGAGGTTTGTGGGCCTCGAACAGGTCCGAACGACGAAGAAAACCAGAGAAAAGTAATAAACGAATCTCAGAGCAGCCCGGTGTCGGTGCTGGAGCTGAGGAGAGAGAACGGCCGATGCTGGTGGACGGTGAACCTCCAAAACGTCCCCGGTAACCTCGGCAACATGTCTATTCGTCCTCTGGTGCGCTGTGGGCGGCGTGCGGCGGTGCGGCTCCTCGGTGCAGCAGCAGCCAGACGGCCGCCTCACCAGGAGGAGAGAGAGAGAGAGAGAGAGAGAGAGAGGGAGAGTCGGTGTTGTTGAGATGATTCTGGTCTCATTTGTGGTCTGATAAACTCAAATTCATCTAAACTGGGATGCAATCTGGTTGCCATGGTGATGAATTACATCTGACTATTGACCGCACCCCCATTCTCTGTTTGAGAAAGAACCAAACAACAGGAAGTAAAACTGACTGCAGGGGGACTTTAAAGATCAGGCTGATGCTATTTCATCTTTTTCACTTTCTTATCAACGACCCGGCTGAAGAGACCAACAGCTATATGAGATTATCTTCTGATGTTGTCTCTCCGTCTGTGGAGACGTTAGTTACTTATAGTCCACGATATCAGGATCGGGAAATACTCTTATATATGAATATGAAATGACTCTTTTGACTCTTTGTTTTCATGCTGAAGTCAGTCAGACTGCAGCTTTAATTACAGACTTGATTATGGTCTGTCCTCCCTTTGACAAGGTCAGGTTAGGACAACTGTGTGTGTGTGTGTGTGTGTCCTCATAAACCACACCAACCACAGCAGCGGTGTGTGTTGCAGACAGATTGGCAGAGAAAGAGAAGTGTGTTTGTTTACCCCACAACACACACGCACACACACACACACACACACACACACAGACACACACACACACACACTCCAGTCTCCGTGTCAATGTCTTTATCAGCGTTTCTCCCCAGGACGGCCTTCTGTTCCGCCTGACAGCTGCCTCTGATTGGGTGTTGATGAAAAACAACGTTTCCCAGAGCGCACTGCAGCCCGGCTGTCCACCCATGCGGTCGGCCGGACGGCCGGTGCGCGGCGGCGGCGGCGGCGGCCGGCGTGAGATTTGGAGTTGCAGCTTTGATGTGGCTGAGTTGCTGCGTCACGCTCAGTGGAGCCACGCGCCGCCGCCGCCGCCATATTGATACCCTCGCACACGGGCAGAAATCAATCCTGCTCTCAGTGTGTGTGTGTGTGTGTGTGCAGCCGGTGATCTTTCTCCTCCCTCACCTCCTCTTTTCTTTCTCCTGCCGGTGGTGATGCTTTAGAGAAGTGATGTTGGTCACTTATTCAGTCAAACACGTCATAAATAACAAGCTGCTTCGGTGCCTCCTGATAAAGAGTCAGCACACCCAATTTACAAAGAGTGTTGTGTAGAGTTAAAGGTTGTCCTCACCTCTCCTCCCCCCTTCTCCCGCCTCCTCACCTCTCATGGCTGTTCAATAAGCGGTGACAGAGGGGGAGTCCACAGCGCTCAATAAGCCAAAATGCTATCTGGATATATCAACAGCTGCTAACGAGACTCCACTGGAATGTGCTGAAGGTGTTCACGGTCTCCTGGGAATGATTCCTACTGATCCTGGTGACCTCTGACCTTTCCTCAGACTCTAAAGGGCAGACTGCTTTTTAATTTGATGACTACATTGATTCTCTATAGGTTTTGTATTGTGGGATTTTAATGACTAATTGAGTCTGTAGAGGTCGCTAGGGGAGTTAGGATTAACAAAAACAAGATTTTCTCTTCTGTTGTCGGGTATGCTTGCTTTCCTCACAGTGATGGCTGCAAAAAAAAACGTGTCCCCATATTTGTCTGTCTAGTTTTCACCCCAGGGCAGCCTCCTGAAGTACAGCAAGAGCTCCCAGTTTGGAAAAGGCCTGACTGTCACTGCAGTTTGTGGAGCTTCTAAACTCCGAAAACATCGGAGCAAATGCTCGATTCGCTATCTAATATCGTAAAAGTGTTAATATTCTAAATCTACACGGTTGATTTCTCAACTCAAACATTCTCAGAAGTGAATTTAGAGATGAAATAGCTACGAAAAATGCAGTTTTTGGCTGCTGTTGTTGTTGTAACCATAGTCTGTACCGTTCCACGCTTTGCATTGTGGGATACAGTAGGTGAGGTAGACTGCTCCGATGCAGACTGGAGATTTCCAGGTATTTTCGGTATTCCGTAGATTTTGCTTTCGTTTTGCAAATCAGGACATACTTCTAGTATTTTTACAAAGTAAGGTCGGGTGGTGGCCCACCAGAAGGGGCGGGACTTCACCTCTCTGTACAGAGACGTGTTTCTGTTATTTAGCCTACCCTCATTGGTATAAATGGGGTGGACAAAATAGTAGAAACACCTGTTTTCACATCCAAAATCTGGAATCCATGAGATCTGAGTGATGTTTTATCATCTGCTGTTTCCAAAGACTGAACTCTGAACCTCACATGTATTGCTCTGCCTCATCAAAAAATACCAAATTGCACAAAAACTTGTCACCATGATGCTCATAGTCCGTCCAGACAGCAGCTCAGTCCAGACAGCTGCACTTCAATTTAGCGTCGGCCTCCCAACATGGCTGCCAATCGGAGAGTTTAGATTGCTCCGGTGAAGCCTCGACAGCAGCTACAGTACATCTGGAGGAACATTTCCAGCTGTGAATTCATTTGGCTCTTCACATCACGGAGCGAGCTGCTGCAGGCTGGAGAGACTGAACTGGACCTTTTTAAAGCAGAAACAGAATTTCCTGGAGGAAGTCGTGGGAGATCGTGTGGGCAGTGAGGAACTCTGAACACTGAAGCTGATCTGCATTAGAAAGCCGCCGGTGCTTCACTTCCACTTGTTCTAAGAAAATGAAAAATGCTGTCTGTCCTTTATTGACCTTTATTCAGTTGCATCACTTTGCCACATGCACCTCGGCCTCAAAGCCCGGTGATGATAAAAGACAAAATGAAACCCTGAGACTATAGTGCTACTCTCTTATATTAGGGCCGGGGGAAAAGAGGCTTTTTAGCCTTTTAAAACGTCCTGAAAACACATCCTCCCGTAGATCTATTAGAGTCATTCTGTGCTACGAGAGCAGCAAACATCTCACTTATTGCCATTTTTTAAAAAATGGAGCAGGGAAGGTTGCGAGCACGGAGGTTTTTTGGAAAGATGAGGGGAGGTAAGGAGGCAATCCAAGGAGCTCCTTTAATCATCATCACAGGCGACTGACAGTCGCGGCCGGTCCGTACAGACTCGGCCAGACAGCCAAACCAAGAAGCCCATCTGCTCCTCGTATCCCTCAACAATGAGCCCGTAATCTGAATAAATGGGCCTCCTGCTCGGCTCACACTTATAATGGCTTCACTCATCACACGGAGCGAGGAGGAAGGGGATGAAGACGAAGAGGGAGAAAAGGGGACGATGAGGCGTTAGAAGAAGATTTAGTGCGTTTAAAGTTGGTGTCCAAACTTCAAACTTGGATGTGGTTTGTGGTTTGTTTAGTTGACTTTCAATGACTGTGGCTGCTCTCTTCTTGTCCTTCACTCTCGTTGTTTCAAGGCTCACAGCAACTCATGCTACGTATCATTATGTTAAGGACAGGTTAGGCTATTCAGCAATGCTATCATTATGGTCGTGGGTGAAACTACGAATGTCCTAGGATTGAATATATTTCGAAGGGCTGAATGAGTAAAATCCCTGAAAAAGAACCATTTCAGATAAAGAGTGAATGGATGAGAGAATATGGAATGACAGGAATTAGAGAGGATTAGTGTCAACAGGAAAACAAAGAGGTAGAGGATCGATGATGTTGTGTGATTAAGTCCAGAGAAGAGGTTTGTCTTTTGTTATGTGCGGTTCAACAAACCAAATCTGCCCTCTGGGACAATTAAGTTTGAATGGAAAACCGATAGAAGCCGGATGGCGACGAGAAGTCTCTGTGCCGTCAAGACGCACTACACAATAGAAAAGTGACACTAAACCACTGTGGTCTGGCAAAACTCAACAAGTATTTGCTTTGAACATGTGTCAGGTTTCACTTCTATTTACTCTTAGCCTTAAACAAACACAGCGACTGCAGAGAAGAGATCAAATTTATCCTGAAGACACAGCCGCTGAATCATCACACATCACCTTGTTCAAACAGTTGTTCAGAGATTTGGGGGTTTTTGAGAGGTGCTGAGTCACATCATTATAAAAGAGCCCCCACAGTTCACTGGCTGACGCGGCTTCAAGCTGCTGGCCTGAACTGATCCGAACTGGAACAACGTTGTAAAGCCGGAGCTCTGCTGGAATCCACTGACTGTCCACTGACTGTCCACTGACTGTCCACAGACTGTCCACTGACTGTCCACTGACTGTCCACAGACTGTCCACTGACTGTCCACTGACTGTCCACAGACTGTCCACAGACTGTCCACTGACTGTCCACTGACTGTCCACTGACTGTCCACTGACTGTCCACAGACTGTCCACTGACTGTCCACAGACTGTCCACTGACTGTCCACAGACTGTCCACAGACTGTCCACTGACTGTCCACAGCTAATACTCACGACTGTTTGCTTCTATTTCCTGTTACTTCTACTTCTACGCGTAGACTGTTTATAAGAAGTGCACGTAGTCACCGTGACGTCACCCATTGGTTTGTGGACTTGAGTTTGGCATTTTGGCCGACGCCATCTTGGTTTCATCTTGGTCTTTGGCCATCGCCATCTTGGTTTATGACCTTCTCCATCTTGGTTTATGACCGTCACCATCTTGGTTTTTGGCTTTCTCCATCTTGGTTTTTGGCCTTCACCATCTTGGTTTTTGTCCTTCGCCATCTTGGTTTTTGACCGTCGCCATCTTGGTTTTTGATCTTCACCATCTTGGTTTTTGTCCTTCGCCATCTTGGTTTTTGACCGTCGCCATCTTGGTTTTTGGCCTTCACCATCTTGGTTTTTGACCTTCACCATCTTGGTTTTTGACCTTCACCATCTTGGTTTTTGACCTTCGCCATCTTGGTTTTTGACCGTCGCCATCTTGGTATTTGGCCTTCACCATCTTGATTTTTGACCGTCGCCATCTTGGTTTTTGGCCATCGCCATCTTGGTTTTTGGCCATCACCATCTTGGTTTTTGGCCTTCGCCATCTTGGTTTTTGACCGTCGCCATCTTGGTTTTTGGCCATCGCCATCTTGGTTTTTGGCCATCACCATCTTGGTTTTTGGCCATCACCATCTTAGTTTTTGGCCTTCACCATCTTGGTTTTTGGTCTTCACCATCTTGGTTTTTGTCCTTCTCCATCTTGGTTTTTGGCCATCACCATCTTAGTTTTTGGCCTTCACCATCTTGGTTTTTGTCCTTCACCATCTTAGTTTTTGGCCTTCACCATCTTGGTTTTTGACCGTCGCCATCTTGGTATTTGGCCTTCACCATCTTGGTTTTTGGCCATCACCATCTTGGTTTTTGTCCTTCTCCATCTTGGTTTTTGGCCATCGCCATCTTGTTTTTTTTCAACCAAAAGTGACACGAGAAGGTGGAGCTAAGCACAACCGAACGCTGATTAAGACATTTTTAGGCGAAGAAAATGTTCCAATGAACTTTGATGAACTCAGATTATCAGTTGGTCATCATAGAAACATTTAACCTCAAACTAAACTCAAATTGTAAAACTAAACTAAAACCCCTCACAATGAGCATATAATGGTATTCATTATTATCATAATCCATCAAGACCTCGTCATCAAAAATGTTTAAACCTCAAACTGATCTTAATCTGAAGTCTGAAATTAAATTTACATCCAAAATTCCAATCAAAGCTGAGATGATATATAACCCGTAATCACACGTCAAACTGGAACTCATTCACCTCGGCCACACAGACACAAACGCAGTAAAACCCCGGAGGATGTTGTTGCTGTAAAGCTGATTAACATGCAGAGAATGAAATCCGGCTCGAGAGCAGACACACTGAGTGTAAATGCATTCAGCTCGGCTCCACGCGGACCCCGATGCTGCTCCACTAATTGGTAAGTGGTGCGGTGAGATCACGCAGCACAGTGTGTCTTTGCCACACCACACAGAGAAAACATTCATTTCTCCCCACTTAAAAACACATTCATATACAGACTAATCCCAATTACCTTTGAAGTGAGCACTTCAGCTGCATTTAACAATTAAATGAAAAGAACAAAAAAGGCCCATTAAAAAGCTACCGGCTGCTGTTTAAACTGTGATATTATGGACATAATTAAACGTTTAGAGTAGAGGCCACTGCTGACTGATCACAGCACTGTTGGAAAACCTCATACTCTCTGTCTGTCAGTCAAATGTCAACCAATCAGGGAACCCATCGGCTATCGATTGGACGACGGATAAGCCTCTGGTGCCAGAGGATATCCATCCACGCCAAGACTTCCTCTTCCATGTGCTGCTCAGTGTTTACAGTCTGATTAGCAACTTAGGATGCGAGACTGGAGTTGGAGTTGAGAGACAGCGTGTACAACCAGATTGTTTCACCAGTTTAGAATCGTGAAAAATAATCATGATCTCAATATTGACCAAAATAATGGATTTTTGCCTGAATCCAGCAGCTCTACCGGTGGGTTCCCAGACTGCATTTTGACCAATGCGTTCCGCATCTTTTGCTCTCCTGACGGATAGTTTACCTGCATTTAACCAAAGCCTGCTTCAACGTGATTGGTCAATACTACTCGGACTACAAACAAAAAGGAACGCCAGATAATCACACTCAACTGACATTTAATTTCCACTTCATTATTC
Organism: Sebastes umbrosus; assembly: GCF_015220745.1. Classification (NCBI taxonomy): domain Eukaryota; kingdom Metazoa; phylum Chordata; class Actinopteri; order Perciformes; family Sebastidae; genus Sebastes; species Sebastes umbrosus. The sequence goes on along the minus strand of NC_051288.1, from coordinate 26,428,251 downwards.
AGTCATCTGACGCATCTGTTCTGTCTCTCTGTGACTTTTTCCAAGATCCAATATTGGTACAAACCAGCACGGCTACATTTTTAGAATCACACGTTTTATATTACTTTTACTCCCTGTAGATTACGACTTGTCTTCGATCCTCCAAATCCAATGGTCTTCCCAGCTTTTATTCCCTTTCCAGCCCGTGTTATTACATTTTTGTCAGATATAACGTTATCAGATGCTGTGATCCTCGAGGGTCCGCTCCATTTGTTCGCCTCCTGCAGTCACAACCCAACTGTGTGGTGTTTTTCTGTGGGAGTCTCTGCTGGTCTGAGCCGGATCAGAGGTTTACTCTCAGCTCTCATCACTCCGTCTGACACTTGTTCATATCAGAGCTGGAGGGCGGCTTCACATCAGAGCACAGCATCCGTTAAACCTGTCCAAAGACAGGGTGGTTTATTCACCCTGACTGCCATCTCACGCTGCACTCGCTTAAGAAAAGAAAACATCTCCTAAAACACACCAATGCTGAGGAGCAGTTATCAGTGTTTAGCTTTGTATTAATGACTCCATTGTGTGGATAACAGGGGGAACAGAAACTGTACATGAAACCAACGACGGAGTCTGATAGAAGAAAATGTTTCAGTGATCAAAATCACTGATTGATTCTTTTATTCTTCTTATTAAAATGCATTCTGTGCCTCAACAATCAGTCAACCGCAGCAATAACCAACATTATAAAGAGAGCAAACAAATAGCACAGTGCACTATAATAAAACAAATCATGGGTACAATGTCTCCACGCAGAGATACAGTAGTTCAGGTATGATGTATGTTAGTTTGACAGTGAGGTGGAAGCTGTATAGGAGCTGAGGAGGCAGCTCACAGCCTGAACACATGATGTGTTAAATCACTAATAGCTGCTCATCACAGCGAAGGTGAAGGCACTTTTATGTTGCCCAGTAATCTTACTGCACATGGTGACTGTGTTATGTAATGTGTTTTATTCACACCTCACAGATGTAGAGAAGTAGAGCAGCGCCAGCAGAGAGGACGGTCCAAATGTTCCACACAAAGGAACAATGGAAGACAACGAGGGCTGAAACTAACCAGTAGTTTCTTTCAGGACTGATATGTAGATCTAGAACGATAAATCTGATCATGACTTCATGTCACATACATATATATATATATATATATATTGGTATCGGCATTATGTCTGCTGACAGCTAACAAGAAATCACAGTGGAAATGCCAAAGATATATTGGAGTTAATTTAAAAAGTATTTGTAAACAGCTCAGCACATATATTGGTCACAATTATTTAAGAATCAAACTAGCTAAAACACAACCTCTCTCCCAACTCGTCAAAGAGCCGCTTGGTCTGTGGCTCTACGCTTCAAATAGTGACGCGCTAGGTACCCCGCTAACGTCAGTTTTGGACGTGTCGGGGACAATGTGTCAGTTTCCGCTCGTTATTTAAATACTCTCTTTCCAGAAATAAACTTCTTTGTTCACATGAAACCTAGAGTTTCTGCTCGTCACATGCATCCAGTTTCTTTTCACAATAAACATCCAACACAGGTTTACTTAGTTTTATGGTTTACTTACGCAACAAAAGTACTTGGTTAAGCATTAAAGACATAAGTTACACAACAAAATCAAGGTAAAATAAGTCAACGTTGATTTGGTTTCACATGGGACACAAACATGCACTCGTCACATGCACAGCAGCCCAGTCTCACGCCAAAGTGTGTAATAGACCCGCCTGTCCACCAGAAGAAAATGTGTCAGCGTCACGTTTTGCGGAGACATGAATATTACACGCCTGCATGAAGGTGCAGTGTTATGAAGTGACGGCCGTCACGTAACGTTTGTCACATGTTTCCCGTACTCTGTACTAAGCTCTGAGGTAATTACGAAGTATATAAAGTGAGAAAGACCACTTGTGGTGGGCGGGTCGGGAGGTTAATGGGTCCAACAAACACCGGACAAGTTACTTTAATGACGTTTGTCGTGTGTTTTGTACTGACGGTTGTCATGTGATGTTTGTCACGTTTTCCGCACCATCATTGCGTTTTTTCAATAAGTGTTTTACCTAGGTTACCTACTTATTTTATGCCCAAAATTGAAAATAGCAGCCAGCACGTCTCCAAATCTTGAACAGTATGGGTTGCTAGGTAGTAGAAAGAACAGAAGAAACAAATCCCCGGCACTCACAGATAAAGTGTCTTTTTTAGTTTATTCTGGGCATAGAAATGAACGCGTTTCAGCTATAAGCCATCAACAGCGTCATCACGTTGATGACGTCGTACAGGTGTGGTGGAAGGGGGTTTCTGCAGCTATTCGGACATCCAACAAGTAGCTCTGACCTCTCCAAATCCATCCTTGAGATGTGATGTGGGCAGAATACAAGGAAGCTAGAACTAAAGACACCATAGATCTGCCATTGAAGACAGCAATCTTCAATTAATCAATTAGCTGCACCGAAGCATTTACAACTGAATACTTATGGACATGTTCTCAGTGTGAGGATGTGGTGCTGAAATAGAAAGTTCTCCTCCGCAGCCTCACTGTTGTCCTTTGCTCTTATTGTTAACTGTGCCCCTGGTTTGTTCTTAAAGGATTCAGATCCTGGCCCGCAGCTACTGATGCACTTACTCTAAATCACTCTGGATAAGAGTATCTGAGAGGCTAAATGCCTGCATCTGTCTATATCCTTATATTGTAATTGCCACCATCCTGTATCGATTACACTCAAAAATCCATTGAGCCTAATGTCATTTCATTAAGATACAGTCCAAGTAAGCTATTCCAAACAAATACAGAAGACAGGAGAGTCGATGGCTGAAGTTTTTGCTGCAATATCCGGTCATAGAAACCTTTCCAAGGCCAGGAGACATTGAAAATCGTTTAGGCAGCCTGCAGCTGTTCTTAATGCTTTTTCAATTATTTGTCTATATGTATTCCATGTGAGTTTACAACATCAGGTGAACGGAAGAGAGAGCTGATATTTCCAAATATAGTTATCAACAAATAGAGTATGTAACGTTCTGCAGATAGGGACTACAGATAGGGCTGTTTGTAGTCTTAAAATTGCAAAAAAAAACACCAAAGTAACCCTGAACAGTTTCTTCTAATCCGTTTTTTTGTTTTGGACAAGTCAAGTCAATTTTATGCAAAAATATGTCTGTATAGCAAACAACACCCTCTATCTTAGGTCCTCAATTTGAATAAGAAAAAAGGCCAAAACAAGCCCTTTTAACAGGGTGAAAAGTGAAATGTCCTACAGTTTTTGTCTCTGTACTCAGACACACAAAGTTTGAGCCGAGACTTAAGTCCTCCAAAATCTACCAAACAAGCTCGGAGACAGAGATACGGGCACGTTTTACCACCCGAAGAGCAAACCAGTGTGAGCACAAGTGTGTTTCTTTGCAGAGCAGGTGAGTCATCAGGAGGTCGCGGCACCCTGCCGTGATACTTGTTCTTATACTGAATGTTAAGGTAGGCCTCACCGCCGAAACCCAAAGAAGAAACAGGCCTCCCATAGAGTTCAAATACCAGACAGAACTATACTGCGTTGCATCATCCCAACACCGGGGAATAACACAGCCGGGAAAAAAGGACCTCCAAATTAATCCAGACTATAATCCAGAGAGCTTGGGAGGAGAACAATTTCCATAGACGCTTCAAGAAAGAGTATGAGCGTAAAACCATCTCATTAGTGGCTACATGCACTTCTCTCTATCACCTTTGACATAACATATCAACTGTTTTATTAAAGACAACGATCAGATGAGTGAATCAGAATCAAGATCAAGTTCCACAGATAAACTTGAGTGGGATGTTTTCCCTCCGCAACAAATACCAACTTTCAACAGCCAGTAGCTTGAATGTCCATCAGCATCTACACAATCCACAAAGATCCCGACTTTCAAAGCCCAGAAAAGCAGTTTCCTCGATCCAGCAAAGCCACTGGAAATCTGCTGATCACTTACCGTACTCAACGTCATAGAACACGATGAACTTCTGCCAGCGCAGCTCCTCCACCAGGGTCAGCATGACGTCGTTGAGGCGGACGGGCGGCCGGGCGGACAGAGTGTAGCGCTGCCCGCCGGGGCTTGGGTTCATGTGGCAGGCAGTCCGCGGCGATCCCTCGCTGTTCCTCTGGATGTACAGGTGAGGGATGTGCATGGCGTCCGTCAGGGACTGCAGCGCGCTGGCTGACGCGCAGCCCGTCGAGGTGACCAACGCCAATATGCCCTGGTTCATCAGCTCGCAGGCTGGAGGAGGAGAGAGGAGAGAGAGGGAGATAAAGAGAGCAGTTTAATTTGGTAAAATTGTCATGAATTCATTCTGAAGCACACAATCCACATCGGTGCAGCCAGGGAGAAGTAAGGCTGCTAAAGGAGCCCAGTACTAATGCTAAACGATGTCTTGACCTCTCACTACAGTTATTAGGCTGCATAATCATAAATGTACTGAACGGTCTGACAGGTAACACCAATGCTTATCTCTGACCTACTTCTGAACCTCTAAACCTGCACTCCAGAGCAGAAACTCGGATGATTACACAGGTCACATGTCCGGTCTGTTGAGGCTAAGCTAAAGGTTCATCTGAACGCCACGACAGTCTCAGTCAACCAGCTGTCATCACTGTTTGAGTAGAAAAACAACTGAACATGTGGAACCTGAGGCATGCAGAGAATGGACACAGTGAGCACAAGCATCTCGTTTTCAAGAGGAAAAAGAAAATAGATTGTACACAGGTCGTGCTTTTTGGACTGTCCGACCGCAGCCCATGTGCACCTCTTGAGTGTTTCCACTCCAACACTACGTCTCCAGGTATGTTACTGTACACCTCGGCAGAGTGAGACGACATGAAGGAACATGTTGATCCTCACTTATCCACTTTGGAGAGGTGGAAGTAAATCACAGGTTGCTGTTAACATGAATGTAAACCTGCCCGCCTCCGTGCCCCACACTTCACTTCACTACACTTTACCCACTGACACTGCACATCTAGCTGCTGAATCTACTTTACAACCAACCCCCCTCCCTGATGTTGACGTGCCCCATAAAAGCTGCCCTATGCCCGGTCTAACCTCCAAACACCCACGTTGCTGCCACCCTACAATATTCCTAAGTGCTGCCTCTAAAACTGAACTCCTGTGAGTTCCAAGTCCTGCTGAGACAGTTTCACTCTGTGCTTTCACATCCTCAGACAGCGACAGTATCATCTCCAGCCATCGCCTTTGCACATTTAAACTCCTCTATTAAACCAGATAGCACACAGTGTACACACACAGTGCTGAGGCAGCGCAAGGATGCCAGCTAATCATTCTCTGTGGGCTCGCTCCCTTTGAAGCAGCTACATCAAACCCTGTTAGGAGCCACACAAGCCAAAGCAAGAGGCCAAACTGCAGACGCCACAGTTTAACTTTCCCTCAGGAGCCCCGACTTCTCTGTACTTCTAATGCACACATTTTAATATTAGCGGGGTGGCACCCGTTGGATGTTACTCATCAGTAAAACGACAGCGTTGGTCGTGTGTTCAAACACTGAATCTGACCTATGTTTATGTTGAGTCCTTTTACTGTCCTCTGTTAACCTTCCTCTGGGAGTCATGTTTATCTACATTTTGCTGGAGAGGTAATTGCTGAGTGGATTATTTTCACTGGCAGCATTTTTTTATCCATTTTTCCACTGACTTTTCTTTACACAACCGGATCTCATGGGAAGACGTATAAATAGCACTTTTTCGTGTGTCATGAAAGCACATTTTAGGCTTACTGCATGTCATTTAACGCCACAACCCTCCCTCGTCAGCCAACTGCCTGCTGAGGTTGGCCAGAGCAGCCTCAAAGACAGGAGGAGGGGCGTCACACCCCGCCCTCTTAAGAACAAACCGGACATCCCGGACGAGCCCCCAATTGTCACAAACTGGCTCAGGGAATGTGACAAAAAAGGGATTTCCACACAAGGTTATATATAAAACCAAACAATTTATTTACCTAAGGTTAACTTAAAAATGAACAATGGAGCGTGTAGATCAACTTAAAAACAACTTAGGATTAGGCAACACCACTTAGTTAGGATGACGAAAAGATCGACTTGGTTAGATTTTGGCAGGAATACTATGTAGCTAAGGTTAGGAAAAAAATCGTGGTTAAGTTAGGCCAAACTGGAAGTGATGTAACTTAAGTACGGAAGTTCTGTGACAAAAAACACTTAGTTATGTTGAGGAAAAGATTGGGGTTTGGGTTAAATCAACTCCGGAAATCTCGTAACTTAAGTACGGAAATTAGCTTATGTGACTAAAACATCAACGCTAAGAATTACAGTCCATTGCTTTTTGTAGGTATATAGCTATGAATGGTTTATGAGAACAGCCTGGTTTAGGCAACAAGGTTTAGGGAAAAACATCCTGGTTGGGCTGAGTATGTAAACCAAGTAAAAGTAAGAAACAACCTAACATAAATACGGAAAACACGTAATGTATAACTTCAAAATAACTCAAGACTTTAGGACATGAACAAGCGGTCTCCTGGTTGAAAGTCCTGTGTTTGCTGGACACATCCACCTACCCTACCTCCCGCCATCAGCAGTGTCTCTCTCGTTTTATTCTACGTCACTAGCTCTGAGCGTAGCATATTCATATAAAAAAATGACACGCCAAAAACATGAACAGCGTTCTTATTGCATGCTAAATGCCTTTTGAATTACAGTGTCATTCATACAACATTTGGTGTGACTGAGTTGGTTTTACCATAGATGCTGAAAAGTTACCTGTTTCTATATAATCTGTAGAGAGTATTACAACATCATCACAGGAATGCAAGGTGCATCATCAACTGCTGTTATTTTAAATGTTACAGTGAATGTTTCCCTTCAAGGGAAGGCCTGTTGTCTACTTTCCTAACATGTGCAAAACCACATGGAGCTCTTTCTCCCCTGACAGCCACAGTTTAAGCCTCTCAGCAGCCCTTTTCATCTCCGGTTAGAGCCCCACTTTCTCTGCAGGAGAAGATCTGTCCGGACTTTAAGGTCAAGAGATGCTCCAAAGGGCAGCGGGCATGTTAGGACGGAGCTCCCACCGGGGAAATGTAAAAAAAAAACAGGAGATATGCATAGGCAGAGCAGCAAGAAGCATAGCCAGGTAGTCTTCCTTCCAAAAAAAAGGGAAATTCAGTGGCAGAACAGCTGGCTGGTCGCAGGGACCCTGCAGCTTAATGTTTGATGAGTCAAACTTGGCTGAACTTGGACTGCATCTCTCCGAGCTGAGAACAAACGGAGGACAGCGGCATGCAGGAGACCATCAGCGTTCAGCTGTTCTCTACGTGCACAGAATGCATCTCCATTAAGGGAACAGCACACGCTGTTTTTCAAGACGTGCTTCGTCAGCATCCGGCGGTTTGGGGAAGTGATGATGAGACGATAATTCCACCAACAAAATTTAAATTGTCTAAAAGATAATGAGACAAATGTGGCCTCCGTGAAAGTGGAGCTAATGAACTTGCACTGAAGCATTTAGAGAGCAATCTAGTATTAAATTAGTAAATGTGTTTTTTTGTGCTAAAAGCCCCTCCAGATAAGATCGGAATCTGACTCATCGGGTCAATTTAATAAAAATAAATCAGTGTGTCACTGCTGATGCACACACGATGGAGGTCAGGATGGGGACTTTCCTCAACAGCTTCTTGAAAATGAGCCTGAAGGAGCTGCTAATCCACCAGCAACTTTATTATTCCTGCTTTCTGTGGAGGGTTTCAGTTTCAGGGCCGGAGAGAAACATCTGGCTCTTTAGCTGCGAAATGTGTCACTTTCTTTACCAGCTAAGTTCCTCTACTTTCTGCTGCTGTCCAGGTGTGTACAGTGTACCAGAGCTTGTTTGATGATCACAGGTGCTCTGGAAACAAGTTGGATGAGAGCCCAGTTGCAGGACAGACAGTAAAAGGATCGGAAATAGACTGAACAATGGTAATTTCTTTTAGTCAAGTGAACCTTTTCACATAGAGTGCTCCAGGAATGATGTATTTTTGTAGGCTAACCAGGAAATTAGCATCTCCTTGGTTCCCTCCAATAAAAGCCAATGGGATTGTTCCATTGGGTTTTAGATTATTGCAGAAAATCAGCTCTGTGGCAAACACACGTTTATGATATTTATACGTTTTGTTCATCAAGATAATCTCCACTAATAATTTTGAAGCGTGAATACAATCACCAGAAGTAAAAAGCTAACGTTAGACCACGGTCACATGAGCGTCAGTAAACACAACGAGGCTGTAAAGGAGGACGAGTCGGTGTGATGACGTTTAGTCGTCTCATTAACCACTTGTTAGACGCGTAAAAGCTTAAAAATTCACAAGTGGGTTATTATTGATGCATTTCACGTTGTACAACAAAACGGATCATCTAGCGGGTCATTGTTGTGAAATACACAATAATACAACAATTATCCTTTACTTCAGCTTGTGTTAACCACTGACCTTATTTCAGGCATCAAACTAAAAAACAACTTAAAAAAAACATTGACTTCCAGACGAGGGAACAGGAAGTGCTAAAATGCTAACTCCTTTCTGGGTTTTAGGACTCATTCCTGCAGCACTCTATTGCATGTAGTCATTTGGCCCACTGCCAACTGAATTAACGGAGATAAATTAACGTAAAGCAGCCGATACCGGAGGTTTGCGGGCCTCTAACAGGTCCGATTGATAGGGAGCACAACTTTCAGCCCAAGAGAAAACAAGAGAAAATGGTAAAATGGTCAGAAACATACTGAATTCTCTGAAGAGTTGAGAGTGCAAAGTTGATGGTAATGTGTTTGAGTCAAGTGAACCCTTTCACATTGCATGTAGTCATTTGGCTCACTATCAACAAAAAGAAACACTGATTAGTGTTTAGCTTTAAGGATCAGGGAAATCATTTCCCAGCATGCCTCCTCAATAACGCCCTGTAAATCTCAATTAAACAGAGATCCATAACGGGTCACGTGTCTTCTGTTGATGGCTCTCCACATGACAAGAACAATCCCATGTTTAATGAGCCTAGGAGCATCAGAGACTGATATTCACAGTCGGTCCGGCGCTGAAATCACCGAGGACCAATTAGCATAATATACTAGAATGGGACTAATGGCTTTGGAGGCTTCGGCGACATAACGCCAGTAGCTGCTGGAATAACTCACTCCAGCTTCCAGCTGAAATGATTTGGGTTGCGACGTGACTCACTCGCTCTACGAGTCCACAGTGAGTCATGGTTTCATCTGTGCTAAATGAAGCCTGCGCAATATTTAGCCGAAGCGACTCCCCGTGCATCCCAATGACACTTACAGAGTGACTCCTACCAGACGGCGGGAGACAAAAACCATTAGAGTCGGAACAAGACAAAGATCTCCCGCCTCCGCCTCTCTCCTTATTAGTGTGATCTTTATCAATATCTTAGCTCCTAAATGAGCTCACAGAAACAAACATCTTATCCTTGAGCAGTGATGGGTTTATACAGAACGCTGCAGCGGTGACTGGATGTGATTTAGATGCAGAGACATGATGTCTAAATATCACATTCAGGAATACCCAGTCGGAGTGATTTGTCGAGGATGTAAACATCCTTACAGCTGCCTGCAATCTTCTCTGGGTAAACAGATGGTTTTCATAAATGAGAGGAGAATATGTGCCTGTGTGCAGTGAAAGAGGCGGTAACACAAACCTGGCATGTGATGCATTAGCAAGCTGAAAAGCTTTAATATTATACAAATCAGCATAAGCACCACCACAGAGATGAGAACTAATGGAGATTGTATATGCAGTTTCTGGTCTTCTTGGCTTTCTAATACATCACATCCTAAGTAGCTAATTATTCTATAGTAAAGCACAATCTCACTGAGTATGATTAAGGAATGAAAAAATGTAGAATTCACAGAATGAAGTCAATGAAATGCAAACTACAGCTTCTCATTAAAGGTTTTCCATCAGACTGCATCCCTTAAAGAGCCTCAGTGACATCCCTGCTCCTCTTCAGTTGATGCATTTGGGATGAAACCATCACAAACATGCAGAAAGCTCCGACATAAAAGCATCATTTACATTCAGCCATCTAATTAAAGCCCATCTCCAGTGTGTGTCATCCTCCAAGTTTAGGCAGGCGCTCTCATGCTGGTTTGAGTCTGAGCAGCAGCAAACCGATGAATCTGTTCATCTGTCTGTCAGTTTGTCTTTCTAGCTAGTTAGCTGTAGTTAGCTAATTAGGTGTAGTTACCCAGCAAACGTGTGACATCAGGAAGACGTTCAGATCATGTCTGTGTAACGTCCGTCAGTCCAGACCCACTTCTGTACGTCTGGTGGACGTGGAAGTTGGGTTCAATATTTGAACGTCTGGTTAGGGGCCTTTTTGGACGTCTGTGGATGTGCAACTCAGGTTGACATCAACAGCTGAACGTTAAAAAGACGTTCAAAAAAGACGTCGCAAAATGTCATTCTGCCTCCTCAGTGGACGTCTTTGGACTTCGACACAGACGTTAAGTTGATGTCTTTTCGACGTGTCTTTGCTCAGTGGGTAGCTGGTTAGGTGTAGTTAGCTAGACCAACTTGTTGCATCAGCTATAACAGAGTTTTCATTTACATTCATTTGGTTTTTCCAAATTAGTTTAGTGTGTTTATTTTCACAATGGCATTTGTGTGTGCGGAGAACTGGTGAAATCAACGTAGTCGATTACAGGAAAATCCCACCGGCAGAATTAACACAACACACTGACTGTCTCTCTCTCACTCGCTCTCTTCTTCACTGTCTCCTCCTCCAGGAGATAAATTAATAGAAAGCAGCTGATACTGGAGGTTAGCGGGCCTCGAACAGGTCCGAACGACGGGGAGCACAACTTTCAGCTCAACAGAAAACCAGAGAAAAGTCCTGTTAGAGCTGCGGCGTGCGGCGGTGCGGCTCCTCGGTGCAGCAGCAGCCAGACAGCCGCCTCACCAGGAGGAGACGGTGAAGAAGAGAGAAAGAAAGAGAGAGGGAGAGAGAGAGAGAGAGAGAGAGAGAGAGAGAGGGAGAGAGTCGGTGTGTTGAGATAATTCTTGTCTCATTTGTGGTCTGATAAACAGTAAATTAATCTAATACGATGTGCGAACATGTGTTAACATTTGCTATACGAGCTGTTCTCTTACTTATCTTTTTATTTTTCCAGGATTGTATGAAGTCAAACGCTGACCCACTTTCACCGGTAATACGCTGATTTCCATCTAAGGTAAAACAGTAGCAGGCAGAATGAGTCCTGCAGCCACTCCACTCTGGCAGCTTACCAGCCTGCAATAAACTACATGTTCTGGAAATGTGGGATTCACTGACACCAGGTTGCACTCAGAGACTCTCGTGTTGCCTTCCAGCGCTCCCTGACCAGCTGTTCATCAACTCTATAGCAGCCATCCTTCAGACATCTCAGTGTCTGTTTAAACATCTACTGTATATATATCTATATATATATAGATATATATACACAGCCTCCCATCTTCTGCTTCTTCTCTACCCGCTGTGGCCTGCAGATAAACAATTAACAAGTCACACTAGATGTCTTATCTGTAACTTCCACATGTTGGAAATGACCTTAGTTTCTAATACAGTGCACGCTCGTATCAGATCATCTGCTCATCCTGCTGCTTTTAATCTCACCTCCACCTTTTTCACGCCTTCTGACTCCACGAATTAAGACGGCAGCCGGGTTTGTTTTTAAAGTTCCTGCAACACAATGCGAGGGGAAATGAGATTCAGTCATGTGTCGCTGCAGAGGGCAGGGAAGCACAGATAATCGATAGGCGGTGGAAACAGATAGCCAGAGTGGCATAACAAAACAAAAGGATTAGTGCTACCAGACAAGGCCTTATTGAACAGATCAGTGGCACGAGACAAAGCAGGAAGATGGAGGGGATTCTCTGCTTCTTATTCCCTCTTTGTCCTCCTCTGCTGTCTGTCTTTAAAGCCCAGACACATCATGTCTTTTCATTACAGTATTAATCCACCAATATTTTCACGGAGATGAGGATTCATGTTGCTGCTGTTGATCAATCAAAAGATATATAGCACGAGCAAACAATAGCACGGAACGCCCATTTTTAATATTCATTTTTCAGCTCTCCTGCTGAGGGCGACTACGAATCTATTTGCCAAGTATGAGTTTTACCACCTAGAGGGGATATGGTAATGCAGCTGAGAGGCTGAGAGGCTGAGAAGCAGAGCGACTGTTTGGCTTGGAGAGAGAGAGCAGGAGGTGGCCTGAGCTCAGGGTTCACATGATGGTGTTATCCACAAGACAAGTGCTTAAAGACGGACGTGTGTTTGTTCTCAGTGTGACATAGTAGAAGTACAGGTGTAACAGAACATACAGACATTAACACTAGGGATGCACCAATACTTTTACTAGTACTACAAGTAGTTACATTTGGGTACTCTCCGATACCGAGTACCGATACGAGTACTTTTCTGTGCCAAAAGACCCTCGTTAACAGCCAGCTGGAGGGTGTGAGCGACACACGGGATGACTTTGAGAAGTCATTCATTCCAATTTTACAATAAAATACGCTTCTATTCGTAGCATCAGGCTCTATGCTGGATACACTATTATAGATCCCACATGCTTTCATACAAGCTACTTGACACAACACTGTCAAGCTACTGTTCATGCCGGCGGAAAATGTCTTTGTCAAAAAGAGGAAAAGTGGAAACAGTGTTGAGTTTTCCTAGAAAAAATGGATTCCTATTTCTCCACAGAGATAAATGGGAAGCCAGTGTGCTCAGTGTGTTCACAGAACCTTCCAGTGCTCAAGGAATAGAATATCCGGCGCCTCCATCAGAGTCGTTACGGCGAAGAATACAAGAACTTGACGGGAAAACTGAGAACAGAATGAATTGTTGGAAGGTTTGAGGAAACGGCAGTCTGCAGCCGAGAGATCAGCGGGACATCTCAGGCTGCTCATCATCTCTTTTGAAAATGGAGTTTTTACTAATCGTGAACGTTTTCAGAACGTACTTATACTTCATTACACTAACAGGAACGGAATATTTGGAGGTGTTGGTATTTATAGGTTACTATGCATTGGTTTTACTGGTTCGGCCCACTTCAAATGAAATTGGACCAAAATGAGTTGGACCCCCCTGATCTTTGTGAACTCATTTATTTGGAGGTAAAACTGAAAGTGAGCACAGCAGGATAATAACTCCTCATTGTACCAGAGAACTGCAGCTGGAAGAAGTGAAGCAGGAGGTCGGTCAAGACTCTCCGACAGCACCGGTCCATTCAGGACTCTTATCCCCTCTCGAATAGACGCTACACGTTATGCGTCACATTAATGCACATCTTTGGGATATTATCTCTATACACTGCATATTCTTTTTATACTTCGTACTGTGAACTTTTGCACATTCCTTGGACAATTTTGCAAATTTTTGTGCACAAAAATACCACTTATAAGCGCTGCACAGCTCTTCTATTTTAATTCAGATTTATTCTACATATTTATTTAGTAATTTTTTTCATATTTTTAGTATTATTTTTTTTTTCATTTTTTGTTATGCTTGCTTTTATTTCTAATTTCATTTTGTCTTCCTGTGTTTAGGGCTGTCCTCGACCAAAGGACTTCTTAGTCGACCAACACTCGTACGATTTAGACGACTAATCGATGAGTTTATTTTAATCAACAGATCTGCAAAAACTGAGTTTCTCCACAAAGAATTACACAAAAGCAGCACTTTAAATCTGATATTCAACTCAGATGTGCTCACGAGTTTCTTGGAAAGAAGTCATTCAGCATGAAAACAGCATGAAAAAACGACTAATCGACTAAATAAATCTTAGTCGGCTGAGACCAAAACAACCAATTAGTCAACTAATGGACTGAGAGGCGGCGGACCTAATACGTTAATGTTGTGCACCAAAACACCAAAGCCAATTCTGAAAAGCTCCTTGTCAATAAACCAGATTCAGTGACTTCCCTCCATGCTGCACTTCAAGCTCATTCCTCTCCTCTCTCCTTTATTCTCTTCCTCACATCTCCCTCTCGTTTCCTCATCCCGATGTCTCCTCCCTTCCTTGCTTCCTCGGGGCTTTCCTCTCGGTTCCTTACTGTGTTTTCTTTTCATCCTTCTGCTTTTAATCCTCCTCTGAAGTTAATCTCTCTATCAGCGCCTCCCAACTTCATCTATCTCTCATCAAGCAACCCTCCTTCTTCTCCTCCCCTCATCCCCTGTTTCTCCTCCTCTTTTCATTCATCTTCTCATCTTGATGTCTCTCTTCGGCTGCGTTTGGCTAAAGCATCCTCAGAAGTAGAAGTGCATCAGTGGCTCAGAGGGGAATTGAACCCCCAGCTCAGTGCTGCCTTGCTCTGCCGACTTAGCTGAGGAAATGGACAGATACATAACGCCCTTAAACAGTTAATGGTAAACTACTTCAGACGCCGTGATGTCTCAGCAGGAGTTTAACAACAGAACAGGAAACAGGAAGAGGAGGACATCTGTGCTTTAAAAAACACAACGCTTAATGAAACGTAATGAAACGCCACTTTAACGCATACATTAGTTATTAATGAGTCTCTTCCCTGAAGATACAGAAGATTACACTCATTTTATCTTATGGGATAATGAAAATATAATGATGTGGCCAGGTTTAAGCCAATTAACTACACATAACATATACTTGATATCACTGCTCATTATTTACCAAGAAAAGTGTCTTGGTTGTTATTTTTTTTAAAGTGTTTGAATAAAAAAACAAAAATAAAACAAAATACATCCACAAATTAATTTATTATTATTATTATTATTATTATTATTATTGTTATTCTTATTACTATTCTTATTTTATTATTTTTATGTTGTATTATTATATTATTATTTTTTAGGTAATCCATCACAATAAATATTTATTCTCTTCTTTTTTATCATACTATTTAATTAATTTGTATGAATTATATATATTTTTAATTTTACATATTTCTGTATTTCTTCTGTATTAATTTTTGCAATATTATAAATAAATAAATAAATAATAAACATTTAAAGAACAAAAACTAAACCTTTCATGATAAATTACATATTTGTCATTTAGATTTAATTATTATAATTAATTAATAATTATAATTATAATTATTAATATATAAATAAATAGATTTATACATTGTTCTTTGTTTATAGAATGAGAGACACACACAGACACACGCACACACACACACACACACACGCACAACGTGTTCAACATGGCTTCCTCCGCCCTCGGAGCTCATTTTTCACCTCCGAGGGCCGATGGGGGCTTAAATCCTCTCATGCTTAATTAAACTATCTATCTCCATGGATCTAGAGCCCCATTACCCATAACACCCTGCACCACACCACCACACCACCCCCCCGACGCCTCACTGAGCTGCTGCTCAACAACGTCTCTGTTAATAAGGGGTTGAGATGAATGACCTGTTCGGATCCTAATGGTGCACACCAGGACTTTATTACGGTTACTTCAGCCTCCAACCAACCAGCCGATGCCCTGTGGACACTGAAGGACTGGGTGTGTCTTCATACATCGTCTTACATCTCTATGTGTGCATATATGTTTCCTTTTATAATAGGGAAAGCCACACTGAGAGTAAGGGACCCTCTCTCTCAGGAGTCGTGATGAATGTGGTCACACTAGCTGCCTTGTGAGGGCGCGAAGAGGAAAGGTCACGTTGTTACCTGAAGGAAAGAAGCTCAACTCAGCTCTTCTTGCAGCATAATAATAATAATAATAATCAAACTCACACAAGCACCTTGAGATTTCACTGTGTTTTAAAGTGTTGAATTAAATTCATTATTATTATTAATATTATGGACGTTTGGTTGCTGTCACCAAACCCATTTGGCAAACTTTGGGTATCCAGGTGTTCCAAATGGAGAGTCCGCTTGGTCCTATCCTCACTAAAACCTTTATAGAATCTATGTGCTTTGTGTTATTTATATCTGCTTTGGCTCAGTTGTAGTCGAGGAGTAGCTGAATGAATTCAGTGGCGTCTCTGTGCACGGCATCATTGCTATAATGCTGCTATCCACTGTCTAATCTAGAAAAAAACATTTTAGGTGAGGATAAAAATGTAAATGTTCCTTTGGTTCATCACAGTTTACTCAGGCATAGTAACAGTCACAGTGTTACTGACACTGGGGATGAATCCTCTGAGGTCGTACCTATCCATAGAGACCAAGATCATGCAGATAGACCTGCTAGTTGTGGAGCTATTCCTGATTTATTTTGGGGATGTCTGGTGTTAGGTGAACCACAGCTCCCAGCACCCTATAGGGCTAAAGAGGTTAAATCTTCTGCTTGTGCAGTGAATCACTTTGTAATGTTGAAACTTGCTGCACAGGACCGTCATAGAAGTAGTAGTAGATTGTCAGATATTATCCTCTCTTGTTTATTCAGCTGATGTTTTAATAGATATCTCATTTTAAAGGCAGACTGTATACCGATATCTCCTCCCTGTTGACTATAATGAGCAGTAATGTAAAGCGCTGGTATCTATTACGGTCTGAATAATCCATCTCTAAATAATAAAATGAATAGTGTGTGTACATATGAGCTGTATACGGGTTCAGGCCTCAG